>NC_088806.1:1605584-1675443 GCF_011386835.1 Chrysemys picta bellii
GGCCCGGGTGCTAATGGCACAGCCAAGGGGCCAGGGACTAGAACGCCCCGGGCCTGGTGCGGGCTGGCCAATGGTGAGAGTTCCCCCACATGGGGGACTGGGGGCCCGGCTCACGCCCAAGCAGAACAGACGGTACAGCAAGGGGCTCTGCCCCCCACCCCCAGCGAGAGCTGGGCACCCGTTGGTGGCAGTGTTGGGATCCTCAGACCAAGCCCAGCTCCTACTGCTCCACCCCCCCCCCCCCCCTCCAGTGTCTGTCAGCCGCGCGAGCCCCCTTGGCCTAGAGTGCGGGGGGGGTGGAGGTTGGGAGCAGATGTGGGGTAAGGATGGGGGGGGTTGATCTCAAGGGGGGGCAGATTTATTTCCCTGCAGGGAGGAAATGGGGACCAGGCCCCAGCTGCTCCCCCGTCTGGGAGCGATGGGCTCGGGCTCCCTGCACTCAGGCAAGGTCGCCGGACTGGGGGTCGCAGGGCAGCCACCGGCCGTGGGGCACTGGGGCTGAGGGAGGCCCCCCCTTTCTTTAGCATTTCCCGGGGGTGGGGGGGCAGATTGCCCTGACCAAGCGACGGCTGGGGCTGCGCCCGGCATGGGCTGGTGCCCCCCGGAGCTGCACCCGCTGGTGCCAGCAGCCCCTACTCCCCCCACTCCCTGGGCCTGGGGTGTTACGCCCTCTAGTGGAATAAAGAGGTAAATGAACCAATGCCCTCGGCCTCTAAGCTGGTCTCTGGCAGCCAGGGGCTGGGCTACTCCCCTCCAACTTGCCAGCCTCAGTTTCCCCTACACACACACCGCACGGCCCTGCTCCCTGCAACCCCCCCATCCCCCTGGGGCTCTGTGCCCCCTTTTCCCTCTCCCTGCCTGGGTTCTGAGCTCCCCCAAACTCCCGCAGGGTTCAGGACCGTGCTGCCTGGACCAGCCCCGGCTCTCCCTTCCACCTCCCCCGCCCCCCCCCCTCCCCCCGGGACTGGGGCCAGAGGTTGGGGGTTCACCTGCCCAGCTTGGGGGGTCTCCGTGCCTGGCGCCCGCCCCGGTGGGGTTCTGAACCTTGCCCACGGGGACATCAGGGACCCGTTCCCAATCCAGGCTGGGAGGGGGGGCTGCAACTTGGGGGGCCCCCCTTCACACCCCAAACACAGCCCCAGGTTGGTGCCCGCTTGAGCACTCAGCCCAGTTCCCTCTGCCCGCAAAGGCGCCGGGGGCCAGGACCGGTTCCCACCAGCCCCCCCAGAGCAACCCCAGGAGCCCAGGGGCTCCCTGGGTAACCAGCCGCCCCACACCAAATCTGGGAGGGGAGTGGGGGCTGGTGGGTCAGAGCAGGGGGGGCTGGGAGCCAGGACTCCTGGGTTCTCTCCCCGGCTCTGGGAGGGGAGTGGGGGCTGGTGGGTTAGAGCGGGGAGGGAGGGTTGGGAGCCAGGATGCCTGGGTTCTCTCCCCGGCTCTGGGAGGGGAGTGGGGGCTGGTGGGTTAGAGTGGAGAGGAAGGGCCGGGAGCCAGGACGCCTGGGTTCTCTCCCTGGCTCTGGGAGGGGAGCGGGGGCTGGTGGGTTAGAGTGGAGAGGGAGGGCTGGGAGCCCGGACGCCTGGGTTCTCTCCCCAGCTCGCAGGGTTCTTGTGCCCTCTAGTGGCAGAAGGGGGTAAATCTCTCCCCTCCCTGGGGGTCCGGGCTCCTCTCTCCTGCTCTGTCACTAGCCCCCAGCTGGCACTTACGGGCCAGAGCCCGAGTCTCCCCCCACCGCCGCTGGGGCAGGATTGTCCCCTACAAATCTTCAGCCTCAGTTTCCCCTGCACGAGCTCAGCTCTTTACAACTGGAGCATCTCCCAGCCTGACCCACCCAGTTCCTGGGGGCCCCCCCTTCCACCCTCTCTGTCCCATGGCCTCCCCTTCAACCCCCTGCAGCCCTGCCCCCGATTTACAATTCCTCTGCCCCCCCCCCCCCCCACGGCTTTGGGTGGGATAATACCCCCTCACTGAGGCCAGGAGGTCACCGGGGAGCAACTCCCCACACACGCCGTGTAGCAGTAGTTGGGCCTTTACCCAACAGCTGCTGGGGCGGGGACAGGCTGGGCTGGAGCCCCGGGTGTGGGTTGTGGGAGCTGCCGGGAGTTAGAGACGCCCGGGGGGGAGAACGGGGACCCACAAACAACACAGCGGCCTCAGGCCCGATTTTCTTCCAACCTTTTATTTGAACATCACAAAAGAGCAGCGAATAGAAATGAGGCCCAAGAGCTGGGGGGGGGAATTTGGGGCAATTCAGGGTTTGTTCCCCCAACACACACACACAGGGGTCACTTCTCAACAACCCTCCTGTCACGGACTCACAGATCGTGCCCGCTCTTGGCCCCGTGCGGTCTGTGGGGGGTGCCCCTGTCAGTGCGACAGCCCTTCTCGGGGGTCCACTCTCTCTCGGGGTCAGGCCCCTCCACCTACTGGAGCTGCACCTCTCGGAGCCTTAGCACGTCTGTCTCTGCCGTGGGCCCCCTCAGGGAGTCCCCTCCCTCTGGACCCCCGGGGCCTCCGCCCCCCTGTTCTCTAGACCGGAGTGACTCTCAGCCAGCGTAACACAGGAGGTTTATTGAGAGTTGAACACAGCCCAGGAAACTCTCAGGGCCTCAGGCCTGGCCTCCCTCAGCCCAGCACATCCCAGTCTCTCTGCATCCAGGGGGGCTCTGCCTGCTCCCCCTCTCCAGCCCCGAGCCCCCCTGCTCCCAGCTGGGCATCTGAGATCCCCGGCCCCAGGCCCCGCCTCTGTCCATTGTCTTCTCTCCAGGTGAACAGGGTCGTAAACCGGGGCCTCCTCTCCTGCTTCTGTCCTCTGGCTGGAACCGGCTGGTTCGGTCACTGGGTCCTCACTCTGCAGCCCATTGTCCTCCCACTGGCCAGAACCGGCTGCGTCTCCTCAGCTGGGCCTCCGGGTCACCAGGTCACCGGTCGCTGGGGTATCCATCCTCCCGGCCATCGGCTGGGTCCCCACGTCCTCTCTCCGGTCCTCTGCAAAACACACTCCCTCTCCCCTCCCCTCGTTAAACCAGTAACACCCAGGGAAACTGAGTCCCACCCCCGCCGCATGCAAACCATTGAAACTCCACCGAAAACAAGAAACCCCCCCACTTCGTCACATCTCTGCCCCCTTCGAGGCTGAACGGAGCAGGGTCACTTAGCCGGTGACCTGGGGAAGTTCAGGGTCCCCGCCCCGCGATAAAGCATCGGCGATAACATTGGCCCTCCCCCTCATGGACCATCTCCATGTCATACCCCTGGAGGAGCAGGGCCCACCTCAGCAGCTTGGCATTAGCCCCTTTCATTGGGTGCAGCCACGTCGGGGCGAATGGTCGGTGCACACGGTGAGGTGTCGCCCACATAGATACGGCTGCAGTTTGTTAAGGGCCCACCCCATGGCCAGGCATTGCGTCTCGATGGCCGCGTAGTGCTGCTCCCGGGGCAGCAGCGTCTCGCTCAGGTACACAATGGGGGGTCTCTCCCCCTTAGTATCAGTTTGCATCAGCACTGCCCCCAGCCCTGTGTCCGAGGCGTCGGTGAACACCAGGAAGGGTTTGTTAAAATCCGGGTTCACCAGCACCGGGCCCTGGATAAGTGCCCCCTTCAGTGCACAGAGAGTCCTCCGGCACTGCTCGGTCCAGACCACCTTGTCCGGCTTTCCCTTTCGACACAGCTCCGTGAGGGGAGCTGCCAGGGAGCTAAAGTGGGGCACAAACCTCCGGTAGCACCCCGCCATCCCAATGAAAGCCTGGACCTGCTTCTTAGTCTGGGGAGCGGCCAGGCCTTGATTGCCTCCACCTTGGCTGGCTCCAGCTTCAGGTGGCCACTCCCAACCTTGTGGCCCAGGTATAAAATCTCTGCCATCCCCACCTTGCACTTTTCAGCTTTCATGGTCAGTCCTGCATCCTGGAGGCGACCCAGCACCCTCTTCTCCTGGGACACATGTTCCTCCCAGGTCTGGCTAAAGACACAGATATCGTCAATATACGCTAGAGCAAAGCCCTCCATCCCCCTGAGCAACTGATCCACCAGGCGCTGGACGGTGGCAGGTGCCCCTTGAGGCCGAAAGGCAGGACCAGGAACTCGAAGAGCCCTATTGGGGTGGTGAAGGCGGACTTCACCCTGGCCTCCGGGTCCAGAGGCACGTGACAGTAGCCTTTGGTAAGATCCATGGTAGTGAGGTACCGGGCACCCCCCAACTTGTCTAGGATCTCATCGGTCCTAGGCATGGGGTAGGCATCGGACACGGTAATGGCATTGAGCTTCCGATAGTCCACACAGAACCGGATCGACCCGTCCTTCTTGGGGACCAGCACCACGGGCGAGGCCCAGGGACGCGGACGGCTGGATCACCCCTAAAGCCAGCATATCCCCGACCTCTCTCTCCAGGTCCTGGGCTGTTTTCCCAGTGACCCTGAATGGGGAACACCTGATGGGAGGGTTGGTTCCCGTCTCCACCCGGGGGACAGCCAGGTGAGTGAGCCCAGGCCGGCTGGAGAACAGCTGCTGGTACGAATGTAGCACGGCTCTGATCTCTGCCTGCTGGGCGGGGGTTAGCTGGTCTGAGAGGGGAATTGATTCCAGCGAGGGGTTAGCCCCAGCCTCAGGGAGGAGTCCCACCAGGGGGTCCTCTCCTTTCTCCTCCCCCTGCCCACACACAGCCAGCACCAACGTCTCCCTGTCCCAGTACGGCTTCATCATGTTGACGTGATACACCCGGTGGCTGTGAGCCCGGTTGGACAGTTCCACCACATAGTGCACCTCGTTTTCCTGTCTGATGACCGTGAAGGGGCCGTCCCAGCCGCTTGTCGCTTGTTCTTCCTCACGGGGGTGAGGAGCATCACCTGGTCCCCGGTAGCATATGAGCGGGCACGGGCTGAGCGGTCGTACCAGACCTTCTGCTTCCTCTGGGCCTTTGCTAGGTTCCCCCTAGCCCAGCCCATGAGCTCCATGAGCTTTTCCCGGCAAGTCAGTACATACTCTACCACTGATTCCCCATCGGGAGAGGCCTTTCCCTCCCACTCGTCCCTCATCAAGTCCAGGGGACCCCTCACCCTCCTGCCGTACAGCAACTCGAACGGGGAGAACCCTGTGGAGTCCTGGGGCACTTCCCTATATGCGAACAGCAGGTGGGGTAAATACTTGTCCCAGTCCTGCGGGTGCTGGTCCAGAAAGGTTTTCAGCATCCTCTTTAGGGTCCCATTGAACCTCTCCACCAGCCTGTTGGACTGAGGGTGGTAGGCTGAGGCCCAGGTGTGTCGGACCCCACACTTCCCCCACAAGCACTGGAGCAGGGTTGACAGGAAGTTAGACCCTGGTCTGTAAGGACCTCCTTGGGGAACCCCACTCTGCTGAAGATGGTCAGCAGCGCGTCTGCCACGGTGTCTGCCTCGATACAGGACAAGGCCACCGCCTCGGGGTAGCGCGTAGCAAAATCTACCACCACCAGGATGTATTTCTTCCTTGACCGGGTCACCCTGCTGAGGGGCCCCACTCTGTCCACGGCCACCTTCTGGAAAGGCTCCTCTATGATGGGCAAAGGTCTCAGTGGGGCTTTGCACTTATCCCGGGCCTTCCCCACCCTCTGGCAGGAGTCACAGGTCCTGCAATACTGTCGGACCGCGTCAAAGACCCCGCGGGGGCCAGGAACAGTTCTGCAGCAGCCTCTGCCTGGTGCGCCGGATGCCCTGATGCCCCGAAAGGGGGATATCGTGGGCCAAGAACAACAGTTTGTGGCGGTACCTCTGGGGAACCACCAGCTGCCTTCCGACTTTCCAAGATTCAGTTCACCCTGAACCAGCCCATTCCCGGTACAGGAATCCCCTCTCCCACAGGAATCGCTCCCGGCAGTCCTCCCCCTGGGATCCTGCACTGCCGTGGCCAGCCAGGACCCTCAGTTTCTCCAGCGAGGGATCCACCTGCAGCTCCGTTTGGAATTCAGCTGCTGGGTCTGAGGCTACAGCCCTGGCTGGTGGCGCCTCAGTTTCCCCATCCTGGGACGGAGGCTCCGGCCCAGCCCTGTCGGGCCCTACCCTCGGCGCTTCAGGCCCCCCCCTCGGGAGGTCCCGCGCCCCTCGCTGGCTCTGGCTCCAGGTAAGGACCAGGGCGCTATGAGTGCCATCCGGCCAGTTCTCCAAGTCATTACCCATTAGCACCTCAGTGGGCAGGTGGTCATGCACCCCGCCTCTTAGGGTCCCTCCTTAGCCCCCCATTTCAGGTGTATCCTCGCTACAGGCACCTTGACGGGGGGCCCAAACACTCCCCTCAGGGTCAGGTAGGCATCGGGCACTAGCTGGTCTGGGTCCACCACCTCGGACCGTGCCAGCGTCACCTCTGCACCCGTGTCCCAGAACCCCTGGATGTGTCTTCCCCCCACCTCAATGGGGATGATGTGGCGAGTGTCCCCCGGGGCCTGTCCCACGCTCACCCGGCGGATGGGGTACGGGTGCTCTGGACCTGGGGCCCCGCCTTCCCCTGCTGGCCTGGCCTGGCAGTCCCCTGCCCCTGGCACAACCCTCTCGACTGCAGCCCCTGGGCCCGGCGGTGCCCCCTCTCGGTGGGCTTCCACCCAGTTCACACCCCGCGGGTTCTGCTTGGCCGCCATTTCCTTCATCTTCAGGCACTGGGCCACCTTGTGCCCCTTTTGGCCACAGTAATTAAATTTCAGGTCCCTCAAGTCCCACGAGGAGGGTCGCCCCCCCCCCGGCAGTCCTGGGCACCCCCGAGTCGGGCTTCCTGGAGTCCCATCTTTGAGAGGTCTCTGGGTGACTCTCCTTATGAGTCCCTGATGTGGGTCTCCCCCCTACCCCCAATCTACTGTCCACGAACTCATCTGCCAGCGCCCTGCACGGCGCAGATCTTTGGGCTTCCGGTCCACTAGCCACATCTTAAGGTCCGGAGGGCAGATGTCCTACAGCTGCTCCAACCCCACCAGGTTATACACGTCCTCTGCGGTAGTGGCCCCTGCGCCCTTCCCCCACTTGCGGAGATATTCCCCCAGCAGGTTGGCGACCTCCTTGTAAGAGACACCTGGGGTCTTGCGCACACCCCGGAATCGTTTCCTGTTCGCCTCGGGGGTCAGTTCAAACTTCAGCAGCAAAGCCTGTTTGAACAGGTCGTAGTCCCCCGTCTCCACACCATCCATTTGGCTGAACGCCTGTATGGCTTTGGGACCCAGCCGGGGGGCAGACAGCGGAGCCTGTCTGCGGGGTCAATCTGGTTCAGTTCACAAGCCTTCTCACAGGCTGTGAGGTCGGCATCCATATCCCCCCCCCCATCCTCGAACTGGGGCAGCAGTTTGGTGTCTAGATTCCCCACACCACTGGCGTCTCGGGGCCCTTCCCCACTTACCCCGTGTCAGGCCCTCTTGGCCCGTCTCTCGTCCATCTCCAACTCGTGCTTCCGCTGCTCTACACGGTCCGCTCGTTCTCTCTCTCTGTCCACCAGCCTCCGATCCTCCAGCTCCAGCTCCTTCACTTCCAGCTGCAGCTCCAGTCTCCGCAGCTCCTCTAGGGAGGAACCTGACTGGGGTCTCCCTGTACTGACTGGGGAGTCAGGTCTGCCACACTCCCGGTCACTACACAGACTGCCCCCCCGGCTACTCCCCGGCTCTCCGGGCACCCCGGGAGCCCCCCTGGGGTCTGGAGCCTGCGCCTCAGACGGGTCATTCTCTACCAGCTGAGCAATCAGCCGCTCCTCAGTGAGCCTCCCACGCTCAGCCCCCTCCCCCTGCAGAGACGGGCCGGGTCGCTCTTACGGAGCTGGTTCTAGGCCATCTCCAGGCTGGTTCCGTTCAATACCCTCGTTCTATCGCTGGCAGCCACTCACTGCAAAGCGCCGGCGCCCGCAGCCCACGTCTACAGGGTGCATCCGCAACATATCCCACTGCTGACACCACGTTGTCACGGACTCACAGATCGTGCCCACTCTTGGCCCCGTGCAGTCCGTGGGGGGTGCCCCTTTTAGTGAGACAGCCCTTCTCGGGGGTCCACTCTCTCTCAGGGTCCGGCCCCTCCACCTCCTGGATCCGCACCTCTCTGAACCTCAGCATGTCTGTCTCTGCCGTGGGCCCCCTCAGGGAGTCCCCTCGCTCTGGACCCCCCGGGGCCTCCACCCCCCGAAGGGGTTGATGCCACCCTGTTCTCTAGATCGGAGTGACTCTCAGCCAGCATAAAACAGGAGGTTTATTGAGAGTTGAACACAGCACAGGAAACTCTCAGGGCCTCAGGCCTGGCCTCCCTCAGCCCAGCACACTCTGCATCCAGGGGGGCTCTGCCTGCTCCCCCTCTCCAGCCCCGAGCCCCCCTGCTCCCAGCTGGGCATCTGAGATCCCCGGCCCCAGGCCCCGCCTCTGTCCATTGTCTTCTCTCCAGGGAAACAGGGTTGTACCCCGGGGCCTCCGCTCCTGCTTCTGTCCTCTGGCTGGAACCGGCTGGTCAGGTCACTGGGTCCTGACTCTGCAGCCCATTGTCCTCCCACTGACCAGAACCGGCTGTGTCTCCTCAGCTGGGCCTCCGGGTCACCAGGTCGCCAGGTCACCGGTCGCTGGGGTATCCATCCTCCCGGCCATCGGCTGGGTCCCCAAGTCCTCTCTCCGGTCCTCTGCAAAACACACTCCCTCTCCCCTCACCTCGTTAAACCAGTAACACCCAGGGACACTGAGTCCCACCCCCTCCGCATGCAAACCATTGAAACTCCACAGAGAACAAGAAAACCCCCCACTTCGTCACATCTCTCCCACCCCCACCAGCAGGCACAGGAGACGGGGGGGGGCCTGCAAAGTGCACGTGGGGTTGGGGGGGCTGTAACTGGTGCCTAATTCTGTAGGCCCTACCAAAATGGCAACACTTAAACCAGCCCCGACCTCCTGGGTGGCTCCCAGCAGGGGGCGATCGCGCGCCTCTCTGATTCTGGGGGTTCCACACAGCACCAACAGGGAGCAAGAACCCCCCCCCAAGTGGGCACCCCACCCCCTCCCACCTCAGAACAGCCACCCCATTCCCCGGCCCTGCCAAAGGCCCCGCTGGATCAAAGCAGGTTTGCAATCCGCCAAAACCCCCGACCGTCGGCGTTCCTCAACGCCGCAGCCAGGCCCCTTGCTAGAGCTAACAACCGACTTGGCCGAAGTGACTCCTGCGCAGGGCCTCAGCCAGCCCGATCTCCGCCCCTGGAAAAGCCCAGGGGGGCGTTTGAAACGAAGAAGTCCAGCGGCGGGAGCTGGGGATTTCTTAAAGGAAATGGATTTGCTGGCGTTCTTGGGTTGAAAACTTCAAAGCTCTTTGCAAACCTCACTAATTGGGAAGGTTTTAGTTCGGAAATCTCGCTTCCCCTGGATTCGCTACGTGGCTCTCACGCCCGTCACTGCGGAAAAAACCCCAAACGCATCCGTTGGAAATACCAGGATCGGCTGCGAATGTAAAGTCAATCCGCCCTGCACAGATGCACTTGAGGACAATTATTTTTTTGTCGTTGCAACCGTTGAGGGAATTTTCATTTGCAGATGAGGCCGAGCTGCAAAATGATTTTGACTGAAGCCCTGAATGCAAAACCTAAGCAGCCACCGCATTACGAAACGTCGGGCAAAGTTCTTTTACTTTTATTCCAACAACAAAAAAATCAAACTGGGTTCGCCAAGTTGGCACCCGTTCCAGCCGTGCTTCTAAATCCCCTTTATTCTTTTTTGGAGAACGTATTTGCAAACAGCCCAAGCGGCTCAATCAAGCTTTGCAATGCCTCTTAATTTGAGAAAGGTTTTTGGGTCAAAGACATTGTTGCAAGGCCGTAAATCACGTTGAGGAGGGGCGAGAAACTGAGCTCCCGACCGCTGAGAATCATTTTGCAAATCTCCAGCCCCAGAAAAGAGGGGGGCCTTTTTGAGCACGACTGGCTCCCCAACGCTCTGGGTGTAGCCCCAGGTCCAGGCTTGCAGGTGGATTGTGTCGCGTTTAAAGGATCTGGGTGGATCTCCCTTGACAAGGGCAGAGGAGATCCCAGAAAATGAACTCCCAGTGTATTTCAAATTTTGTCCATACCCACTTTTCCCATAAAGCCCATTTGACACAAACTGCAATAGAAAGGCTTTATTATAACCAAAAAACCATCCAATTCCTGCAGCTCCAATCTTGCAAACGAGGGACCCGCAAAATCGAACTCCCGATTCTGCAAACAAGCGCTAAATCCCGCAAAGCGAACGACCGGCCCAGCCCCGAAACCTTCCGAGAGGGGATTTAAAAACTCCCTTCCCGGCGAGCTCAGCTGGCGAAAGCCGGGAGCGAGGAAGCGGCTCGGTGGGATCCCGACGAAGGGCAAGTGGATTTAAGGCCCCAGAGCCGGAGCTATAAATTATGTGGTTTCAAACGAAACGTTTTAAAGCTTGTGCAAAAAAACCCAACCATGTGCAATTCAGAAGCACAGCGTGAACCCCAAATTCTCCTCGCGAAAGGTGTCAAACCTAAGACCGGTGTGGGGGGGCAGCGGGGGCCCACCCACAACGCCCCATCTGCAGGGTGCATTTTGGATATGCGAGAGGGCAAAATATTCCCCCCAATGCTGGGGCAGGGAGAACAAAAGACAGTGTGCAGATGGGGGGAGCCTTTGGGGCGTACCCCAAAAACAGGCAGGCGGGGGGCATGAAGGCACCAGAGGGTTGATGGGGTCAAAGGGGTGACTCCAATGCAGAGGGGGGTGAACCCTGCAAATAAGGAATTAACCCCCTGAAAAGTCTCCATCCCAAGGGGTGGGAAGCTGGGGAGATGCCCCCCCCCAAAAGAGGAGTAAAGAATTGGCTTCGGTGCAGAGGGATCCCCAAAACTGGGAGTGACCTTGAAACCTCAAGCCCATGGTCAGGTTAAACTGTGTCCCCCCAGCAGATCCAAAAGACATCCGGAGCACAAGGCACCAGCCCCCCCCAAAACGTGAGTCTGTCTTTGGCTTGTTCTCCACACACACACACCCCCGAGAGCTGCACCCCAAAAACAAAGGCACTTAAAGGGGTTCACGGTCCATCGGGAGGAAACCGACGCGCGTCGTCTGCGGAGGTATCAGGCAGCAGGCGTTCCAATGCGACCAGCTCTGGGGTGGAGCGTTGGTCCCGAGCCAGGGGAGCCCCGAAGTCACCAGGCTGCACGGACTGCAAAGGGGTCAGCACTCTGGAAGGGAGAGTCGAGAAAGGATCGATCCTGTATTAATGCCCCTGGTTGCAGCCACTTCTGGGGTGGGGCGGCTGGTTACATGGGGACCCCTCGCCTGGCACTGAGATGTGGCCACCTCTGGGGCGAGGCGGCCGGTTACCCAGGGACCCCTCGCCCGGTGCTGAGATGCAGCCACCTCTGGGGCGGGGCGGCCAGTTACCCAGGGACCCCTCGCCCGGTGCTGAGATGCGCCCACCTCTGGGGCAGCTGGTTAGCCAGGGACCCCTCGCCAGGCAGGAAGAAAGGAACAAAACAGCTGGAAAAGAAAAGGGGAAATAATAAACCTTTCCAGCCAGTTTCTCTCCGTTTTCTTTCCCCCGTTCAGAGTGAAGGAAGCAGGCCTAGAACCGCGGGCAATGTTGGATGGGGGGGGGGGGCAGGGGGAGCGTTTCGAGGGAATCCCACAGAAAAATAGAGGTTTCTAAGGGGGAACATCTCCACGTACAGTAAGAAGAGTCCGTTTCTAGTGCAAAGCCCCAACAGTGGTGTGAGTACGTATCAAATTATTCGGGGAACGATTCACATGCCCACTGGCGAGGGGCAGCGACACGCCAACACCCCCCAAGGAGACGGTTTCTAAGGGGTGACCCGCACAAAAAAAGAGGCAGTTTCTAGAATGGATATTGCTCAGGCAACAAAGCCTGCTTCTAACCTTCCCCCACCGTTCATAGTTAAAATAAACACCTGCATTTTGAAGGGGAAAATCTTTCCCCCGTCCCCAGAAAGGCAGTTTCTAAAAGGGAAAATCCCTGGCCTCCAAAAAAATAGTTTTTAAGGGGGAGAACTGCAGCAGTTTCTAAAGGGGACCCCCGGCCAATTAAAAAAAAAAAACGGTTTCTAATAGGGGACCCCCCCACAGCTGTCTCCACAGGGGAGAAACCCTTAGCCAAAGCAAGAAAACGCGGTTTCTAAAGGGGACCGTACACCCCGGGAAGGCAGTTTCAAGCAAGCGCCAGGAGGTTCTGCCTTCGCCGACCGCACAGAAACAGCTGAGTTGGCCCTGGAAGATGGGGGACAAACCCCAACCCCAAGTCTTTTTGGTAAAGAAACAAGGCAGCTGCAGGCCCCCTAAGGGCAGCTTAAAGCCATGGGGCTTTTGAAACCGCCGTGAACTCATCTCCACTGTGTTTACAAAGCCTTTGTTTCTTCTTCGAGTGCTTGCTCATATCCATTCCATTAGGTGTGTGCGCGCCGCGTGCACGATCGTCGGAAGATTTTTACCCTAGCAACACCGGCGGGTCGGCTGTGGAGCCCCCTAGAGTGGCGCCTTCATGGCGCTGAATATATACCCCAGCCGACCCGGCGCCCCCTCAGTTCCTTCTTACCGCCCCTGACGGTCGTTGGAACTGTGGAGCGCTGCTTAGCTGTTCTCCACTTTCCCTAGCTTTATTGTTGTATCATAGTTGTAGTTATAGTTATAGTCTTAGAGTTTGTTGTAAGTTAGTTAAGTAGTTGTAAAGTTGTTCTAAATAGTCCAGGGGGTTAAGGGGGTCGTCTCCCCCCTTTCTCCCCCGGCCGCGGGGCCGGGCTCATGCCCAACGCTCCCGGCTTCAAGCTGTGCGCCTCCTGCGCTAAACCTATGCCCACGAGCGACCCGCACGAATCTTGTCTGAAGTGCCTGGGAGAGTCACACCAGACAGACAAGTGTAAAATCTGTAAGGCCTTTCGTCCGAGAACGAAGAAGGAGCGGGACTTTCGGCTCAGGCAACTTCTGATGGAGGCGGCTCTTAGCCCGGACGCTCCTTCCACGAGCAAGGCCCCGGCACCTAGCACCTCGGTGCGCAGTGCCCCGGCGGCACCGGCTGCGACGACCACGCGAGTGGCGTCAGACAAGCCTCCCCGGCACCGGACCTCGTCGGCACCGCAGACACAGCAAGTGCCTCGGCGCCGGTCCTTATCCCCAGGGCATAAAAAAGCCCATAAGACGGGGACATCAGTGCCGAAGACGCCAGCTCCCCCAGTGTCGGGGGTAGAGCCGCGTCCACCGGTGGAGCAACGGAAACAGTTGCCTCCGGCACCGTCGACTCCGGCGCCGAGGCCGTTGAGTCCGGTGCAAATAGCGTCTCCCCCCAGGCCGGCGGTGATACAGTGCCTCCCGTCGACTCCAGAGACCTTCGCGGCGGCGAGAGACTTAATAGCTCTCACGGAGCCGGCACCGCCTCAGCCACCGGCACCGACTGCACCGTTGACTCGCCCGGTCCAGTCGAGGGGGAAACCTGCTTTGATGCGCCCACCATCACAGGGGCTGGAACCTCGGCACCGGTCCAGGTCCCGAAGCAGGTCCCCACGCCGCTCGCAGTCCCGGCGCCGAATATCGTCTCGGCACCGGTCGTACTCGCGGCCAAGATCTACTTCGCGGCACCGCTCTACGTCTCGGCACCGCTATGATCGTCGGCACCGATCAACGTCGAGACGTAGTTCTCGGCACCGCTACGGTCGGCGCTCGACGTCGAGGGGTCGCTCCCGGCACCGGGCATACTCCAGGTCCTCGTCGAGGTCCAGATCCGACTCCCGGCACCGACGAGGTCATCGGCACCGGTCGCGGTCCCGGCACCGATCGCCGGCACCGCGCGGAGATAGATCATCTCCGGACCGGCACCGTGCGGCACCGCAGCCCACCGGGATGGTTTCATCTCTCTCGGCACCGCCATGGCCGTCTAGATCGGTGTCTCGCTCCTCGGAGGACTTGTCGAGATCGGCATACCCCCCTCAAGGGCGCGCCGATGAACAAAATTTCGGCCACTGGCAGGAGATGGCAGAGGACCAATCTCATGGACCATCTCACTGGTCGTTTTGGACCCCGTGGGCATACCACCAAGAACAAGGGGCTCCAATACCATCGACCTCTCGCTCGGGTCACTCGGTTAGAAGGGCCCCAGAATCCACCATCTCTCGGCCTCCGCCAGGAGGCATGGAGGCTTCGGTGTCCACGCCACCCGACACCAGGGACCCAAGTGCAGGTGATGCCCCGGCCCAAGAGCAAGGGGATCAGGACCCCCCCTTGGATCCGGTACCACCGGAGGCATCCTCTTCCTCCTCTCCGGACGAGGCAGTGGCGGGCACTTCATGTACGGGTCCCCCTCCGATAGATCTTCGGGCTCACCAGGATCTCCTGCGTAGGATGGCCCGTAATATGGACCTGCAGGCGGAGGAGATAGTGGAGGTGCACGACCCGATCGTGAACATCCTTGGAGCAGATGCCCCATCGAGGGTGGCGTTACCTCTGATCCGCACGATCCAATCGAATGCGGATACGATATGGCAAACTCCTGCCTCCATTCCACCCACAGCGAGAGGGGTGGAAAGAAAATACTTTGTCCCCTCTAAGGACTATGGGTACTTGTACACCCACCCCCAACCGTGCTCACTGGTGGTGGAATCAGTGAATGCACGAGAGCGCCACGGCCAGCAGGCTGCAGCGCCTAAATCAAAAGAGGCTAAGCGGCTCGACCTGTTTGGCCGTAAGGTCTACTCAGCCGGAGGGCTACAACTGAGAGCGGCGAACCAACAGGCGTTACTGAGCCGCTACAATTTCAACTCCTGGAACTCTATGGGGAAGTTTAAGGAGTTGATTCCCCAAGAGTCCAGGGAAGAGTTTGGAGCCATGGTAGAGGAGGGCAAGAAGGTGGCTCGGACCTCCTTGCAGGCCTCCTTGGACATTGCAGACTCAGCGGCGAGGACCCTGGCTTCGGGCATCGCTATGCGCAGGATCTCCTGGCTTCAGGTTTCGGGTTTGCCTCCGGAGCTGCAGCAAACCCTACAAGATCTGCCTTTTGAGGGGCATGGATTGTTCTCGGATAAGACGGATTCCCGCCTGCAGAGCCTCAAGGACTCGAGAACAATCATGCGCTCCCTGGGGATGCATGTTGTGGGCCCCCAGCGCAGGCCATTTAGGCCGCAACCTCAGCGCTTCTACCCCCCCCCCGCCTCGTCAGAGACAAGACTCGGCCCGGAGGCGAGGGCGAGGTGGTAGAAGAAGGTGGACCGGCCCTCAACCCGGCCAGAACCAGGGGCCACCTCGACCACCTTCAGGCCCCAGGCAGAACTTTTGAAGGTGCGGTCGAGGACGGCGCCCCAGTCATCCCCCAGGATCCAGCCCCCTCCTTTCGGGATCGCCTCTCCCACTTCCACCGTGCTTGGTCCCTTATAACTTCGGACCGTTGGGTCCTCCGCACGGTGGAGAGGGGATACGCTATCCAGTTTTCTTCTATCCCCCCCTCCTCCCCCCCTTCCCCGTCCCTCTTCAGGGACCCTTCTCACGAGCAACTTCTTATACAGGAAGTTTCTACGCTCCTCGCTATGGGGGCCATAGAGGAGGTTCCAGTGGAATTAAGGGGCAGGGGATTCTACTCCCGTTATTTCCTCATCCCCAAGTCCAAAGGAGGTCTGCGACCCATCTTGGACTTGCGCGGACTCAACAAATTCGTAGTAAAGTTGAAGTTCCGCATGGTCTCTCTGGGGGCCATTATCCCTTCCCTCGATCCTGGAGACTGGTTCGCCGCCCTCGACATGAAAGACGCATACTTTCACATTGCTATTTACACGCCTCACAGACGCTTCCTGCGATTCGTGGTAAACAGGGTGCACTACCAATTTGCAGTCCTTCCCTTCGGCCTATCCTCGGCCCCACGGGTGTTCACGAAATGTATGGCTGTCGTGGCAGCGTACCTTCGTCGGCAAGGGATACAGGTGTTCCCGTACCTAGACGACTGGCTGGTACGCGGTCGCACCAAAGAACAAGTTCGCGATCACGTCCACATAATAGTGCGCACATTCAACAAGTTGGGTATCCTACTCAACAAGGACAAATCCACTCTAGAACCTACCCAGAGAATAGAATTCATCGGTGCGGTTCTAGACTCCAGACGCGCACAAGCCATCCTGCCAGACAATCGCTTTTGCACCATCACGAGCCTCATCCAAGGACTCAAGGCCTTCCCAACTACCACGGTGAGGTCATGCCTTACCCTGCTGGGTCACATGGCTTCCTGCACGTACGTAACCAGGCATGCCAGACTTCGGCTTCGCCCACTCCAGACCTGGGTGTCATCAATATACCGCCCACATCGGGACAGCCTGAATATGGTGGTCACAATCCCGAACTCGGTCCTGACCTCCCTCACATGGTGGCTAGATCACAATGTGGTTTGCGAGGGGATGCCGTTTCACGCCCCACAACCCTCTCTGCACCTGGTCACAGACGCTTCATCTCTGGGTTGGGGCGCCCATCTCAACGAGCACCATACCCAGGGCCTGTGGACTGCACCTCAGCTAGCCCTACACATCAATGTTCGGGAACTGATGGCGGTGCGCCTGGCATGCCAGGCATTTCTCAATCTCCTACGTGGCCGCTGTGTGTTAGTTCTCACCGACAACACCACGGCCATGTTTTACATCAACAAGCAAGGAGGAGCACGTTCGTCAATTCTATGCCAAGAGGCCATTCGCCTGTGGGACTTCTGCATCGCCCACTCAATCCATCTCACGGCATCGTTCCTCCCTGGAGTCCAGAACACTTTAGCGGACCGACTCAGCAGGTCCTTTCAAACGCACGAGTGGTCTATCCGTCCGGACATCATACATTCCGTCTTCCAGAAGTGGGGGTTTCCCCAGATAGACCTGTTTGCATCTCGAGACAACAGGAAGTGCCACGTGTTCTGCTCCCTGCAAGGTCGAGCCCCAGGCTCCCTCTCGGATGCGTTTCTCCTTACCTGGAAAGACCACCTGTTTTATGCCTTCCCTCCGTTTCCTCTGGTCCACAAGGTACTGCTCAAATTGCGCAGAGACCAGGCACAGGTGATTCTGATCGCTCCAGCGTGGCCGAGACAACATTGGTACACCACGCTGCTGGAACTCTCGGTTCAGACACCGATCCCGCTTCCGTTGTATCCGGATCTCATCACGCAGAACCACGGCCGGCTGCGTCACCCCGACCTGCAATCACTCCACCTCACGGCGTGGCTGCTCCATGGTTCACCCAGGCAGAGCAACAGTGTTCACACTCTGTCCAACAGATTCTGCTGAGCAGTAGGAAGCCTTCAACACGGACCACATACTTGGCCAAGTGGAAGCGGTTCTCCTGTTGGTGCGAGCAACGAGCCACGTCCCCATTGCACGCACCTATTCCTCTTATTTTGGAATATCTCCTCTCCCTAAAACAGCAGGGGTTGGCGATATCTTCAATTAGAGTTCACCTGGCCGCTATATCGGCCTTCCATCCAGGGGAACTCGCGTCCTCGGTATTCTCTAACCCGATGGTCGTTAGATTCCTCAAGGGCTTAGACCGGATGTACCCACAACAACGTCAGCCCGTTCCGACGTGGGACCTCAACCTGGTTCTCTCCAAGCTCACAGGTCCTCCATTCGAGCCACTGGCCACCTGTTCACTTCTGTACCTATCCTGGAAGACAGCCTTCCTCGTAGCCATCACCTCAGCAAGGCGCGTTTCTGAACTCAGGGCGCTTACATCCGAGCCCCCTTACACAGTTTTCCATAAGGATAAAGTGCAGCTTCGTCCACATCCTGCCTTTCTCCCTAAGGTGGTTTCTCCATTTCATATCAACCAGGATATATTTCTCCCGGTCTTTCACCCTAAACCACATGCTTCTCGCCAGGATCAACGTTTGCATTCTCTGGACGTACGCAGGGCCCTGGCCTTCTATATTGACCGCACAAGGCCCTTTAGAAAGACGACGCAACTCTTCGTTGCAGTGGCCGACCGAATGAAAGGCTCACCGGTCTCATCACAACGCCTATCCTCCTGGATCACGTCTTGCATCCGGACTTGCTACGACCTGGCAGGTGTCTCAGCACCCCACCTCACCGCTCACTCCACGAGGGCACAAGCTTCCTCGGCGGCTTTCCTGGCGCAAGTTCCGATCCAGGACATTTGTAGAGCTGCGGTTTGGTCGTCAGTCCACACGTTTACAGAACACTATGCACTAGTGCAGCAGTCCAGGGACGATGCTGCCTTTGGATCAGCGGTTTTGCACACAGCAATGTCTCACTCCGACCCCACCACCTAAGTTGGGCTTGGGAGTCACCTAATGGAATGGATATGAGCAAGCACTCGAAGAAGAAAAGACGGTTACTCACCGTTGTAACTGTTGTTCTTCGAGATGTGTTGCTCATATCCATTCCAAACCCGCCCTCCGTCCCCACTGTCGGAGTAGCCGGCAAGAAGGAACTGAGGGGGCGCCGGGTCGGCTGGGGTATATATTCAGCGCCATGAAGGCGCCACTCTAGGGGGCTCCACAGCCGACCCGCCGGTGTTGCTAGGGTAAAAATCTTCCGACGATCGTGCACGCGGCGCGCACACACCTAATGGAATGGATATGAGCAACACATCTCGAAGAACAACAGTTACAACGGTGAGTAACCGTCTTTTTTGTAGAGTCGCCCCACACCCTTGGGTCGTTGAGAAGCCACCATCCGCAGTCCCAGCCCCACTCTGTGTTTACGTAGGGTAGCCCTCAACCTCCCCCCGCCAGCTCTTGCCAGACTTTCGAGCGCTGTTTACAAGCAGGGGTATTTTTGTAGGGTAGCTTACAAAACAAACACCTTGCGGATGTTAGTAAACAAAGGGGAAGGTTTCTGGCTACCCTGCAAAAAGAAGCTCTTTGGAAAACCATGACCACAGCCCCCCGCCCCGAACCTGCGTCCCCCTGACCCCGTGACCCCCAGATCCGCCCCGTACCTGGCCCGTCCCTTCCGCCCCGTCGTCCCTGCAGCTCCTGGGAGCGGTGGAAGTCGATGCTGGCGTAGGCCTGGGGGCTGGGGCCACCGGCCGCCCGGGGGCTCCCATCCGGGCCGCCTCCTCCCCGGGCCAGGTCCAGGGCAACGTAGTTGAGTCCCGGCTCCTCCCAGGCGGGGATGCCCCGCTCCCTGCAGCGCCGCCTGCCGGGCTCCGCCCTCGCCGGCTGGCCCGGGCCGGGCCGGTATTCGATGCTGACGTACTCCCCGGGGCTCAGGGACACCGGCTCCTCCAAGCTCTCACTGCTGGTGGAGGAGGAGCAGGAGGAGAGGCGCCCGGGCACGGCCAGCTGGGCCCCGTGCTTGTAGGTGCGCGGCAGGGAGCGGAAGGGGCAGGGGGCCTCCCCGGGGGCGCCGGGCGGGGGGCTGCGGCGCAGGGGGGTGCTGCTGGCCGAGCGCCACAGCGGGGACATGTTCACGTACTCGGGCGCCCAGCTCCCGCTGGGGGACATGAGCATGTACCCGGCGGCTTCGCCCCGGGGCGGAGAGACGCCGCTGGGGCTCATGGGCACGTAATCCGGCTGCCCCGCGCCCGGCAGGGCTGCCCCGGGCAGCATGGCCATGTAGCCGGACTCTGGGCACCACCCTGGCTTCCTCCGCCCGGCGCCTGTGCCCAGCGCCAAGGGGGGCAGCGACGGCCGCTTGCAGCTGGGCGCCCGCCCCTCCGGGGAGCCTGCCGGCTCTGGGCTGCCCGTCGGGCGCCCCTCTCCGGGGCTGGAGGATCCGCCCTCGTCCGACGACGCCAGGGCGTAGTCCCCGTCGGGCAGGCGGCGCCCGGAGCCCGGCAGCTGGGCAGGGGGCAGGCGCCGGGCCGGCACCGAGATGGGGGCGGAGGCCTGGCCGCGGCCTCGCACCCGGCACTCCTCACTCAGCCGCTTCATGGCCTCCAGGATGGTTTCGTGGATGTGCCGGGCCACCACCAGGTCCTCCACCTGCATCCACAGCTCGCCGGGGCCCGTGGCGGCCGAGCGCCCCACCTCCAGGAAGAAGTAGTTCTCCGAATGGCCGCAACGCCGGACACTCAGCAGCTGCAGCAGTAGGCAGGGGGCCGGGGCGCCGAGCTGCACCAGCTCCACCGTGCTCTCCGCCAGGCACAGCCGGTGCACGCCCACCAGGTTCCTGGCCTGCCCCAGCCCCTTGGGGCGCAGGCTCACCTGCCACACCTCCCGGAAGGGCCACGCCGCCCCGCTCCCCGGCTGCGACAGGCCTGCGGGAAGGGGAGGAGAGGGTTAAACCAGGTGGGGAATGCGGCTGGCTCTGCGGAGGGGGCAGAGATGGCACTCGGTGGGAGACAGGTTCCCCGGAGACCCCTCGCCCGGCGCTGAGACACCCCCACCTCTGGGGCGGGGCGGCCGGTTCCCAGGGACCCCTCGCCCGGCGCTGAGATGCAGCCACCTCTGGGGCGGGGCAGCCGGTTCCCAGGGACCCCTCGCCCGGCGCTGAGATGCAGCCACCTCTGGGGCGGGGCGGCCGGTTCCCCAGGGACCTCTTGCCCGGTGCTGAGATGCGCCCACCTCTGGGGCGGGGCGGCCGGTTCCCCAGGGACCTCTTGCCCGGTGCTGAGATGCGCCCACCTCTGGGGCGGGGCAGCCAGTCACACAGGGCCCCGCGTTGAGCTGTGGCAGTGGCTGGATACGAGCACAGGGCAGGTGACCGGGAAGCAGGGTGGAGGGGGGGGGAACAGGTGGGAGAACAGGACCAAGGAATAAACAGACCCAAAGATCCCAGTGCCGTGGCAACCACCCACGTCACCCTGGTGACTGACTGTTTCCATGGGGACCCAGGGGAGGGGGGAGACAGCTATGGTGGGAAATGGCCGGGGAGAGGTAATTTCGATAGCTGGAAACAGGATTGAATATTTAATATATTTAATATTTCCTGGAATATTCCCCTGCTGGGCGCAGGGAGAGAACCCAGGAGTCCTGGCTCCCAGCGCCCCCTGCTCTAACTACCAGCCCCCGCTCCCCTCCCATAGCTGGGGAGAGAACCCAGGAGTCCTGGCTCCCAGCCCCCCCTGCTCTAACCCACCAGCCCCCACTCCCCTCCCAGAGCCAGGGAGAGAACCCAGGAGTCCGGGCCAGGTCCCTGTAGTATTGTTGGTCTCTATTGCATATGGCACTAGCTGTTCCAGGGCAAAGTTTGCTGCCTGCCCTGGGTGAATTGTCCGGGCGCTCGGCCACGCTGGGCCCTGGGACAAAACGGGACAGATTGGCCCAATTCCTCGGCTGGCGCCTGGAACCGTATCAGGGCTTTTATCCACCCCCATCCTGCCTCTTCTGGGGCTGGACTTTGCCCATATGAGATTTCGGAAATAGAACCCAGAGCCCACCCCGCTCCCGGAATCGGGGAGAGAACCCAGGAGTCCTGGCTCCCAGACCCCCCTGCTCTAACCCACCAGCCCCCACTCCCCTCCCAGAGCCAGGGAGAGAACCCAGGCGTCCTGGCTCCCAGCCCCCCTGCTCTCTCCCTGGCTCTGGGAGGGGAGTGGGGGCTGGTGGGTCAGAGCAGGGGGGGCAGGGAGCCAGGACTCCTGGGTTCTCTCCCCGGCTCTGGGAGGGGAGTGGGGGCTGGTGGTTAGAGCAGGGGGTGCTGGGAGCCAGGACTCCTGGGTTCTCTCCCCGGCTCTGGGAGGGGAGTGGGGGCTGGTGGGTTAGAGCAGGGGGGGCTGGGAGCCAGGACTCCTGGGTTCTCTCCCTGGCTCTGGGAGGGGAGTGGGGGCTGGTGGTTAGAGCAGGGGGTGCTGGGAGTCAGGACTCCTGGGTTCTCTCCCCAGCTGTGGGCTGCCCAATTGTATTTTTCAGTCACTCCCCCGTACCGCTGCCCACGCACCAGCCTCCCTTTGCCAGGTCGGTGGCCCCCTCGCCTGCCCTCACCCTTGGCGCGCAGCTCTGTCATGGCGCAGTACCAGGCCTCCTGCTGCTCTGGGCTCTCGGCCGCCACCCCGAAGGTGCCATCCCGGCCGTACAGCACGATGAGGTGCCGGTGCCGGGCGTCCGCCCGCTTGTTGATGTTCAGGGCACTGGCCAGGGGGAAGCTGCGTTTGGGGCGGGCGCCGCCAGCCCTGAATTTCTTCTCGCTCTCGTAGTACTCCAGGCGGGCCGGTCCCCGCTCGCTGGGCGCCCGCAGCACGAAAAACCGGCGCCGCTGGGACTTCTGCTTCCGCAGGTGCCCGCACAGACGGACGTCGGCCACGGGCGGGTCGCCCTCACCGGCCGCCTCCTCCATGGTGCGCCAACTCAGGGGAACAGGAGAGTTAAGGCATGCCCCCCCCGCCCTGTTTGCAACGCCACCACATCCGGCCTGCTTCGGGGGGCAGAGCTTTGGGGGTGCCTAGGGTTTGTCGCTACACCTGTCCTCTTTGGGGGGGGGCAATTCACACACACCCCTCTTTCGCAACTACCTCTTTCGGGGTACCGAGCTTCGGGGGTGCCCAGCGTTTCACGCCACCTCTGCGCCCGGATCATCTCCTTCCCAGGAGTTCATTCCTCTCCAGTTTTGCAACCTGCTGTCTTTCAAGGGCGCCTCCCCCAAGTTTTTGCAACAGCACCAGGACTCCCTTCCGGGGGGCAGAGGTTTAGTGCCTTCGCCCCCTGGATTGGGCCTGCCGGAGACCCAGGAGCATCGAAAGGAGGCGCCGTTGCAAACTCGCTTCTCTTGCGTCCCGCATGTGTCCAAAGCCTGTGCCGAGCGCCGGGCAGCCTGGCCCCGCTTCGCCGTGATTTCACGGCCGGTCAGTTTGCAGCCAAAGTCGCCTCGCCATGCCGGAGCCAATTTTGCACAAGCCACGGCAGCGTGCAAACAAGAGTCCCTTTGCAATCTCGAACGGCTGCAAAAAACCAATCTTCGCAGAGGTGCAGCCGCGCAGGCCCTCGCTGGCCAGCTGCAGCCTTGTTTGCACTAGGACACGAATTTCTTCTTTTGCAATCGGCTCCGGATTTGATTTTAATAGAAGTCACATGAAGAGAAGCGAAATAAATCAGCCGAGTTTTTTTTTTTTCCATGCGGTTTGCTGGCGCAAAACTGGAAGCCAGCGAAGGGGAGGGGGGAGAACAGGACTTGGAAAAATAGGAGAAAGGAGCAACGTTGCTTTTTGCAGCCGAAAGATCGCTCCGCTCTCGGCCTGGTTTCGCCCGCAAAAGTTTGGATCGGCGCCTCGCCCCCGAACACGGAGGCCGCCTGGGATCTCCCGGTTGCAAACAGCAGCGCCAGGCGACCGCACGATTCTTAACACTTTTGCACAGAAGCGGGACGGGCGTCTCGCTTTCCACGCAAACGAGGCACGGAAAAAACTCGAGCGAGGGGCTTTCTCGGCACAAAGCCACGGGCCCGGTGGAGAAACCCCCACGAAAAGCTACTGTGCGGGGAGGCGGCTGGCGCTGGCCCCTGAGCCAGAGATTGATGTAGCAAGAAGGGGGGGGACAAGTTAACGCGGAGGGGGGGTTCTTGGAGGACTTGCAGAAAAGGCAAAGGGGGGGGACCCTTCACACAAGTGGATCCCCCCCGTGCAGAAGCAGGTGGAGCGGGCACAGAACCCGGGGGGGCCCCTCGGTGCGATCACCTCCCAGGTCAGGAGTGTGGGGGGGGGGGCTGCGATAACCCCCCCACGGGCGAGCCAGGCCGAGCTGCGAGCCCCGAGCGCGGCACAGTGCAAAGGGAGCAAATGCGCCCGGGGCTGCGGGTCTCTTCTCCGCCCGGCCCCGGCTCTCCCGGGCAGCCCGGCCCCCGCCCCCGCCGCTCCGGGCAAACACCCGCTGCCATGAGGCGGCTGCTGGACCTGATTGATGGCTCTGCAGGCGCGGGGGAGGGGGGGATTTAAAGGGCCAGCAAAGGAGGGGGAGCTGCTGCCCACCCCCTCCCCCAACCCCTCGGGTCCTGCGTCTCCCTCACGAAGGGGGTAACCGGCCGCCCCGCCCCAGAGGTGGGCGCGTCTCAGCGCCGGGCGAGGGGTCTCCATGTAACCGGCTGCCCCACCCCAGAGGTGGGCGCATCTCAGCGCCGGGCGAGGGGTCCCTGGGGAACCGGCCTCCCCACCCCAGAGGTGGGCGCATCTCAGCGCCGGGCGAGGGGTCCCTGGGGAACCGGCCGCCCTGCCCCAGAGGTGGCTGCATCTCAGCGCCGGGCGAGGGGTCCTCGCGTAACCAGCCGCCCCGCCCCAGAGGTGGGCGTATCTCAGCGCCGGGCGAGGGGTCCTTGGGTAACCGGCCGCCCTGCCCCAGAGGTGGGCGTATCTCAGCGCCGGGCGAGGGGTCCCTGTGTAACCGGCCGCCCCGCCCCAGAGGTGGGCGCATCTCAGCACCGGGCGAGGGGTCCCTGGGTAACCGGCCGCCCTGCCCCAGAGGTGGGCGCGTCTCAGCGCCGGGCGAGGGGTCCCTGTGTAACCGGCCGCCCCGCCCCAGAGGTGGGCGCATCTCAGCACCGGGCGAGGGGTCCCCGGGGAACCGGCCGCCCCGCCCCAGAGGTGGGCGCATCTCAGCGCCGGGCGAGGGGTCCCCGGGTAACCGGCCGCCCCACCCCAGAGGTGGGCGCATCTCAGCGCCGGGCGAGGGGTCCCTGGGGAACCGGCCGCCCCGCCCCAGAGGTGGGCGCGTCTCAGCGCCGGGCGAGGGGTCCCCGTGTAACCAGCCGCCCTGCCCCAGAGGTGGGCACATCTCAGCGCCAGGCGAGGGGTCCCTGGGTAACTGGCCGCCCCATCCCAGAGGTGGGCGCATCTCAGCACCGGGCGAGGGGTCCCTGTGTAACCGGCCGCCCCACCCCAGAGGTGGGCGCATCTCAGTGCCGGGCGAGGGGTCCCCCTCCCGTTCCTGGGACCCAGCCATGCGGTTCTGGTGTCTGGCGCCTCGGCCAATGGGGAGGTAGTGTTGGGCTCTGACGGAGGAATGTAGCCATCCCTCATCCAATCAGCTGCGGCCCTGGGGCTCCCTCCCCCCTTTAACCCCTTCCTCCCTGCTGCCCACTCTCTCTCACGCCCCCCGCACAACCTCCTCCCAGGGCCCAGGTGCCTGGGGTGTGTGTGTGTCTCCCCACTGCACGGGGTCCCCTGGTGTCTATGGGGTGTTGGGGGGGCACTGAGTGTGGTCACCGTGTGCGGGGGGGGGCGGGTGACTGAACAGCCATGAGTACACAATGGAGACATAAACCCAGCTCCCGCCTGCCGCTCCGCCGGTGCCCCTCACTCCCGACCCGCAGCCCCTGCCAGCCCGGCCCTGCCCCCCCCCAGCTCTGCCGGTGCCCCTCACTCCCGACCCGCAGCCCCTGCCAGCCCTGCCCTGCCCCCCCCAGCCCTGCCGGTGCCCCTCACTCCCGCCCCGCAGCCCCTGCCAGCCCGGCCCTGCCCCCCCCCAGCCCTGCCGGTGCCCCTCACTCCCGCCCCGCAGCCCCTGCCAGCCCTGCCCTGCCCCCCCCAGCTCTGCCGGTGCCCCTCACTCCCGACCCGCAGCCCCTGCCAGCCCAGCCCTGCCCCCCCCAGCTCTGCCGGTGCCCCTCACTCCCGACCCGCAGCCCCTGCCAGCCCTGCCCTGCCCCCCCCAGCCCTGCCGGTGCCCCTCACTCCCGACCCGCAGCCCCTGCCAGCCCTGCCCTGCCCCCCCCCAGCTCTGCCGGTGCCCCTCACTCCCGACCCGCAGCCCCTGCCAGCCCAGCCCTGCCCCCCCCCCAGCTCTGCCGGTGCCCCTTACTCCCGACCCGCAGCCCCCCCAGCCCAGCTCTGCCGGTGCCCCTCACTCTCGACCCGCAGCCCCCCCAGCCCAGCCCTGGGCCCCCCAGCTCTGCCCGTGCCCCTCACTCCCGACCCGCAGCCCCTGCCAGCCCTGCCCTCACCCCCCCCGCTCTGCTGGTGCCCCTCACTCCCATCCCCAGTCAGGGACAGGCCTTGTGTTTCTTCAGGCCCCCTGCCCGGTGCGGGGGTGGGGGTTGGGGGCGGGTGTGTCTGTGTATCTATTGCACCAGATTCCCTGAACCCCTTATCTCAGCTCTCCAGAGTCTAACAGTCCTTGGTGTCAAGGTGCAATTTAAGGGCCTGAGGGTCAGCAATGGTGACCTGAGCCCAGCCAAGCTGGCAAGCCGGCCTCCCAGGGGCTGCGGGTCAGGAGTGAGGGGCACCGGCAGAGCTGGGGGCTGCGGGTCGGGAGTGAGGGGCACCGGCAGAGCTGGGAGGGGCAGGACTGGGCTGGTGGGGGGGCTGCGGGTC
Organism: Chrysemys picta bellii; assembly: GCF_011386835.1. Lineage (NCBI taxonomy): Eukaryota > Metazoa > Chordata > Testudines > Emydidae > Chrysemys > Chrysemys picta. The sequence goes on from NC_088806.1 coordinate 1,631,709, forward strand.
AAGAGTGAGGGGCACCCATGGGGCTCCGTGCAGCGGGAGGGCTGGCGGGGAATTGTTTATAGTAAATAACGCAGCCCAGACGGGATGGGCTGAGCCTGGCTGGGTCGCGTGAGCCGCCCCGATAGCCATCGGCCACCAAGTCCTTGAACCAGCCGTAAACAGCCGTGGAGGTCATAGGGGAGGGGGGCTGGAATCCTAAAGCAGGTGCCGGTGCCCCTCACTCCGAACGCCCCGCCCCAGCTCTGCTCTGCCGGTGCCCCTCACTCCCGACCCGCAGCCCCCGCTAGCCCAGCCCTACCCCCCGCAATCCCTACCGGTGCCCCTCACTCCCGACCCAAAGCCCCTGCTAGCCCAGCCCTGCCCCCCACAGCTCTGCCAGTGCCCCTCACTCCCGACCCGCAGCCCCTGCCAGCCCAGCCCTGCCCCCCCCAGCTCTGCCGGTGCCCCTCACTCCCGACCCGCAACCCCCCACTAGCCCAGCCCTGCCCCCCCCAGCTCTGCCGGTGCCCCTCACTCCCCACCCGCAGCCCCTGCCAGCCCAGCCCTGCCCCCCCCCCCAGCTCTGCCGGTGCCCCTCACTCCCGACCCGCAGCCCCTGCCAGCCCGGCCCTGCCCCCCCCCCCCAGCTCTGCCGGTGCCCCTCACTCCCGACCCGCAGCCCCTGCTAGCCCTGTCCTGTCGGTGCCCCTCACTCCCGACCCGCAGCCCCTGCCAGCCCAGCTCTGCCCCCCCAAGCTCTGCCAGTGCCCCTCACTCCTGACCCACAGCCCCTGCTAGCCCAGACCTGCCCCCCCCAGCTCTGTGGGTGCCCCTCACTCCTGACCTGCAGCCCCTGCCAGCCCAGCCCTGCCCGTCCCCAGCTCTGCTCTGCCGGCGCCCCTCACTCCCGACCCGCAGCCCCTGCTAGCCCAGCCCTGTCGGTGCCCCTCACTCCCGACCCGCAGCCCCTGCTAGCCCAGCCCTGCCCCCCCCCAGCTCTGCCGGTGCCCCTCACTCCCGACCTGGAATCCCTGCTAGCCCAGCCCCGAGTCCCGCCCGGCCCCGGCTCTCCGGGTTCACGGCAGGTCTTGACGCCGGTTTCCCAGAATGAGGTTTATTCTTAGCTCCCAGCGAGATAAACAATTCGGGGCGACGTATTCCCGGAGCCGCCCCCTCCCCTTCCCACAATCCCCTGACCCCCCCCCAGACATCAGCGGTGACCTCACAAGGGCTCTGCCCTGGCACCACTGCCCCCCCCCACTGGTGAGCCTCTCTCTGCCCCCCAGCACTGCCCCCAATGCTACTTTCCTGCTCCCCCCAGCCCCAAGGACCCCCCTTACACCCTCCAGCCTGGCAGCCCCCCAGAGGGCATGTCTGCAGCCAGGCCGCCCCTCGCCACCCTCCTCCTAGTGGCCCTGAATGTGGGGCTCTACCTTCGCCCCCTGGGGTCCCCCGAAAACACCTGCCTCAGCGTGCAGGGGGTCTGGGCTCTGGGCGAGTGGCAGCGCCTCCTGCTAGCTCCCTTCCACCACCTGGGCTGGGGCCACCTGGGGCTGAACATGGGGGCATTGCTGTGGCTGGGGGCAGGGCTGGAGGGGAGGGTGGGCAGCGCCCGAGCGGGCTGGATCCTGGGGGGCATGACGCTGCTGGGGGGGCTGGTCCATCTCGGGCTGAACGCGGGGCTGGCGGCCGTCCTGCGAGATCCCTGGCGCCGGGAACACTGCGCCGTGGGCTTCTCAGGTAGGGAGCCTAGGCCCAGCTGGGTTGGGACCCAGGAGTCCTGGCTCCCAGCCCCCCCCTCCCCCGCTCTAACCCACCAGCCCCCACTCCCAGAGCCGGGGAGAGAACCCAGGCGTCCTGCTTTACCTATCCGATCCGTCCCCCCCCCTTTTGCAGGGGTCATCTTCTCTCTGGAAGCCATGGAGGGTCTCCTAGCGCCTGTCACCATAGTAACCCTGGGCAGCGTCACCATAACCACCAAATGGCTCTGCCTGGCAGAGTGCTTCACCGTGACCCTCCTGTACCCCAGGTGGGCGCTAGGGGGCGCCATGGGGCAAAGAGCAGGATGGAGGGTTCAGCAGCGGGTGGGGCAGAGGGCGCTGTGGGGCAGGGCAGGGGGTCGGGGAGGAGGTGCTGTGGTGCAGGGTGCAGGGCAGGGGGCTCTGTGGGGCAGGGCAGGGGGCTGTGAGGCAGGGGTCACGGCGGGGCAGGAGGCAGGGCAGAGGGCGCTGTGGGGCAGGGCAGGGGGTGGGGGAGGCGGTGCTGTGGGGCAGGGTGCAGGGCACGGGGCTCTGTGGGGCAGGGCAGGGGGCTGTGAGGCAGGGGTTGCTGTGGGACAGGGGGTGGGGCAGAGGGCGCTGTGGGGCAGGAGGCGGGGCAGGGGTCACGGCGGGGCAGGAGGCAGGGCAGAGGGCGCTGTGGGGCAGGGCAGGGGGTGGGGGAGGAGGTGCTGTGGGGCAAGGCAGGGGGAGCTGTGGGCAGGGTAGGGGTTGCTGTGGGACAGGGGGTGGGGCAGAGGGCGCTGTAGGGGCTGCAGGCAGGGCAGAGGGTGCTGTGGGGCAGGGTGCGGGGTAGGGGTTGCTGTGGGGCAGGGGGTGGGGTAGAGGGCGCTGTAGGGGCTGCAGGCAGGGCAGAGGGTGCTGTGGGGCAGGGTGCGGGGCAGGGGTTGCTGTGGGTCAGGGGGTGGGGTAGAGGACGCTGTGGGGCAAGGCAGGGGATTTGTGGGGCAGGGGCACTGCACTGCCCCACTGTAACCCCCACCTCTTCTCCGCAGCAGCTCCTTGACAGGCCACCTGTCTGGAATGCTGGTGGGCGTGGCTCTGGCGGCCACGCCCCTCGGCTTGGCCACGCCCCTCTCCATTCACTTATGATGGGACCACGACTACAATGGCAGAACCGTCCCCACCCCACCGCCAGGGGGCGCCTGAATCCAAACCCACCCGTGAGTGACAGCACCGCTGGGAGCCCTGTTGGGGCAGGAGGTGGGGCAGGGCAGAGGGCGCTGTGGGGCAGGAGGTGGGGGGGGGTGGTGGTGGTGGTGGTGGGTTAGAGCAACGGGGGGCTGGGAGCTCGGACGCCTGGGTTCTCTCCCCGGCTCTGGGAGGGGAGTGGGGGCTGGTGAGTACAGCAGGGGGGACTGGGAGCCAGGACTCCTGGGTTCTCTGGGAGGGGAGGGGTGTGTGTATCTGTGACGCTGGGTGGCCCAGCAGGCCCCTTGCCCAGCCTGGGGGGGCCCGGTGCAGCAGAGGCTGGAGGGGAGCAGGTGCCCCCCACATCGAACAGCCCGTCTCTCTGTCCCCACAGGCCCAGCCAGAGCCGTCGGAGCTGCCAGCCCCCCAGCCCAGCCCCACGGCACCTGTTTGGTTCCCAGACCTGTTTTGTCAACCTGGGTCTGGTGCTGTTTGTAGGTAAACACGCCCGGCCTGCGACTGAGAGCCCCTCTGTTTCCACTGCACACAGCGGGTGCCTGCCCCACCCCAGGGCGGGGACTGGCTGGCTCAGGGGGGCAGGGGCCTGTCCCCTCTAGGGGGCTCCGGCTCCCACCCAGCCCCAGGGCGGGGACTGGCTGGCTCAGGGGGGTGGGGAATGGGGCAGGGGCCTGTCCCCTCTAGGGGGCGCCGGCTCCCCCCCGGCCCCAGGGTGGGGACTGGCTGGCTCAGGGGGCTGGGGAATGGGGCAGGGGCCTGTCCCCTCTAGGGGGTGCCGGCTCCCCCCCGGCCCCAGGGCAGGGACTGGCGGGCTCAGGGGGCTGGGGAATGGGCTGTCGCACGAGAGAGTGATCCCATGCGTGTGGGAGAGAGCCGGGCAGAGCAAACATCCCCTGTCGCCCCCTGACCCGGGGGCACCGTGTGACACGCCCTGGCGCCACCTGCAGGCAGGGCAGCAATGCCCCGTGTGGCCACATGCATCGGTGTCGTGCAATGAACCACCAAGCGCGTGAGCGGTTGCTGGTGCCAGGCCCAGGGGCGGGCGTGGGGAAAGCAGTGGGGACCCGCTGGCATCACTCAGATAAGGCCAGAGCGCCTGAGATCAGGGTGCAAAGCGTGCTGATTGGCTGAGGGGGCCTGGGAGAGCACAAGAGAAAGCTCAAGTGGGCGTGTGGGAGGGGAAGTGTGTGAGAGTGCACTAGTATGCGAGGGCCAAGGCACAGGGAGAGCTTGCGAGAGGTGACGGGCACATGGGGCGGAGGAGACGTGCGAGGCATTGCAAACCTCCAGAGGCACATGCGGGCAAGAGCATTTGTGCACGCTGAGTCGTGCAAGGGGAGAGAGCAGCAGCCAGGATCACCAGAGAACGTGCGAGAGACGTGCAGTGGCAGCAGGCAGGGCTGGTGCAGAAGCACAAGATTGCAGCAGCGCTTGTGTAGGATCACAAGACACAGCAGGACACACCCTCACAAGCACCTGTGAGATGCAAGCTGCATGCGCACAACTGACCCTAAACACACGCAAGGGTAGGAGTGGGGGAGATGCTAAGCACGTGCCCACCCTGTCATGAAGCAAGGACATTTGTATGCACGCTCCCACACGCACAGGATTGCACGCGCTTGTGAGTGCATCAGTGCTCACATTCTTGGGGCCTAACAGCGCACGAGCGCATTAGCAGGCAAGCTCATTGCAGGCCACACAACTACAGGCATGTGTGAGATCACAAGCACACTGCATTCACAATCACAGGCGGCCACACAGGGTCAGAAGGGCATGCACGGGGTCACAAGCATGCTGCACGCAACATCACAAGTGCACATGCTGGATCACAAGCGCACTGCATGCAAAAGCAGAGGCGGATGCACAGGGTCACAAGCGCACTGCATGCAAAATCACAAGCGCACATGCCAGATCACAAGCGCATGATCACAAGCGCAACCGCCTGCGAAATCACAAGCGCACGCACAGAGTCTCAAATGGGGCCCAGCGCATTAGCGGGCCGCCCTCAGCCCGCCAGGCGCCGCTGGATTGGGAGCCACAGCCAGGGCGCCTGGGCAGGGGGCACAGAAGTGGGGGGTGCCAGGAGGGCTGGCAGGGGGCTCGGGTCCCCCCCCCACAGAGGACGGCAGCCACAAAGGTCCAATATAGATTTTATAGAGCGATCTCGAGAGAACCATTTCCAGCGCCAAAAACATCTCTATATATTAAAAAGATCATTCACTTTTCTCTCAGAAAAATACTGCCAGCGTGGCCCCTTGTTCCGGGGGGGGACAGGGGACAAAGCATGGCCCCCCCACAACCAGGAGGGGGTGTGAAGCTGAGCGAGGGGATATTTGTCCAAAGCAGCAGTGGGGGGTGATCTCCCACGGGGGGGGGGGGGAATGCCCATTGGCAGCAGCATTTGGGGGCGTCCTGGGGATGGAGGGGCAGGAACAAGATCCCAAGAGGAGAGGAAACTGACAAAGAAATTAGCAAATGGTGGGGCAGGAGGGAGCCAGGACGCCGGGGTTCTCTCCCCGGCTCTGGGAGGGGAGTGGGGGCTGGTGGGTCAGAGCAGGAGGGGCTGGGAGCCAGGACGCCTGGGTTCTCTCCCCGGCTCTGGGAGGGGAGTGGGGGCTGGTGGATTAGAGCGGGGGGGCTGTGAGCCAGGACTCCTGGGTTCTCTCCCCAGCGCTTGCAGCAGAGGGGGGCTGCCCTCGGTGCAGGCCTGGTGTAGATCGGGGTCCCCCTCCCCGCTGAGTGCACGCCGTCAGGGGGGCAGTCCATGCTGGGGATGCTGTTTTGGGGCTGGAATCTGGGGCGCCCAGGGGCTACGGCTAGCCCCCCAATAGGGGAGGGGGGCAGTAATTCGAGGGCCAGCAGCCCGTGAGGCAGAGCCGGGGGGGCTGAAGGCCGGGCCAGGTTCCTCCATCCCTGTCTCGGGAGTAGGGGGGCTGGAATGCAGGAGGCTGCGACGAAGCAACTGGCCAAGGATGGGGTGACAGCAGGGGGGAGGGGTAGTGAGGAGCCAGGACTCCTGGGTTCCACCCCACGAGGAGGGGCCGGGGCTGCACTGTTAGTGGGTCTGGGTGGGGAGAATCTCACTCAGGCAGAGCCTAGACCGGGGTGGGGTCAGAGCGGCTCAGAAGGGGACAGCCCAGCCCCCCAGGGCTCCCAGCCCCCCAGAGCAGAGCCCCCAGGGCTCCCAGCCCCTCTTGCTTGGGAGGAGAAGCAGAGAGGGCTCCTCTTCCCAGCATGCATTGCTGCCCCACCTCCAGCTCCCCTAGGGTTCCCCTCTGGACCACAAGGCCCGGCAGAATCCCAAACCCCGCTTAAGAGCCAGCTAACCCCCGACCCACATTCCCGCCCCCTCCACTTTCCCAGCATGCCCTGCTGAAAAATCCCCACCGAGACTAGAAGTCCCAGAATGCCTCGGTGCTGGGCCCAGAACTGCTCTCCTCGGGGCCGGTTCCCTTAGAAGCCATTGCAGTAGTTAAAGCACGTGTTCCAGCCCATCCCCACGGCGTCAGGGCTGCACAGCCAGAAGCCGGCGCGGGGCGGGTGTGGGGATGGGCACTTCCAGCCCAGAGCAGCCGTCCGGGCACCTCGCTATAAGAAGGGGTTGGTGGCTGGATGCTTGATGACGAAGGGCGGGGACGGAGCTGCCGTCTGGGGGGACAAAGGGGGGTTAGGGAGACTGGGCACAGGCGGCAGCAGACAGACGGATGGCTGTAACTGCTCACACAGTCAGACACCAATGCCCATCGGATCCCCGACTCGTACCCCACAACCAGCCCAGACCCCAGGTCCAAGGCTGCTTGTCAGCCGGGCCCCACAGAGAGGGAGTGGGGCACCGCCCATGGGTGAATGGAGTCGACACAGGGGCCGAGGAATGCAGAAACCAGCAAGGAGGGCGCCACACTGTGTGGATGATGGGACAGATCTGATCTGAGTGACTGGGTGAGTCAGCAGAGCGGCTCTGCCCTAGGGAAACGATGCTGGGACCTGGCGCTCCAGCTTCGCTGTGGGGCTGTAGCCGGAACCCCCTGGAAAGCAGGGGAAGACGCCAAACGCCGGGAGGGCCCCACTGCAACCCGACCGGCTGGGAATGGGATGGTCCTCACCATGAAGGGATTGGTGGAGATCCCGACCGGCTGCCCCAACTGGGCTGCAGCAAACCCATCAAAACTGGAACCTGCAGGGGGAGAGACGAGCTGGCAGAGAACCCAGGAGTCCTGGCTCCCAGCCCCCCCTGCTCTGACCCACCAGCCCCTGATCCCCTCCCAGAGCTGGGGAGAGAACCCAGCCCCCCCACTCTAACCCACCAGCCCCCACTCCCGTCCCAGAGCCGGGGAGAGAACCCAGGCATCCTGGCTCCCAGCCCCCCCCGCTCTAACCACCAACCCCACTCCCGTCCCAGCACCGGGGAGAGAACCCAGGCGTCCAGGGCGGGGGCTCACCTGGCACAGTGCCGTTGGGCTGGAAGGGGTTGGTGTTGGGCCGGGCGGGCGGGGCGGCAGGCGGGGCGAAGGGGTTGGCGTAGGCTGGAAGAGAGGGTGGCACGGGAGAGGTGGCTCATTGCTACTGGCTGCCGACGGGCGTTAGAGCCCCCCCGGGCCAAAGCAAAAGCCACCTACCCCCGTAGGCGGGCACGGGGCCGGGCGGGGGCAGGGCCGCCGGCTGGCTCAGGCTCCCGAAGAGGCTGCGGAGGAGAGAGACGGTGTTAGCCAATCAGAGTGGGCCACCCACAATGCACCTGGTTTCCCCACGGTCCTGAGCCAGGGGCCGACCAGTCTCCTGGGGTCCCCCGGCCCAGGGGCCACCGGGGGTGTGTGTGTGTGTGTCTCCGGAGAGGGAGTTAATACCTGCTGGGTGCTCCGCCCATGTCCGGGATCCCACTGCTAGGGTGGCTGGAGGGGGAGGCGCCGAAGCCGCTCACCTGAGCACCCCCTGCTGGCACAGAAGGGAACAGCGCAGTCACCCCCGCCAAGGCGCACACCCTCCCTCTGGGAGTCGGGGCAGTGGGTGCAGGTTGCCCCCAGGCTGACCCGGCCCCACTTCACCCATCACCTGGGAGAGGCCAGGGAGCAGCGCCGGCTCCCCCGGTGCCCATGCCAGGCACCGCTGCACTCTTCAGGGGAACATTATTTCTATATTCACTCCCAACTAAACTCAAATTGATTTTCCCTGTCCTGAGCCTGCAGCCAACTCCACATGCTGGGGAGAGAACCCAGGAGTCCAGGCTCCCGGCCCCACCGCTCTAACCCACCAGCCCCCACTGCCCTCCCAGAGCTGGGCAGAGAACCCAGGAGTCCTGGCTCCTAAGTCCCATATCCCAAGGGAGAAGCAAACCACGATCATTATCTCACCAAAGCTGTAACCGCCTGGGACTGTCCGACTGGCTGGAAACAGGAAGCAGAAAGCAAAGGATTAAAGCAAGAGAGATCCCAGGGGAGCCCCACCCTCCTCCCAGCTAGGGGGACCCCAGGACTTGGGAGCAGGGAATGGGGACAGTCCCCCAGAAATACCCACCCAAAGAGGGGCAGCAGGGGAAGATCCCCACATGGGGCAACCATTCACCCGCACATTCCCAGCTGAGATAGACTAATGGTTGGCCCATTCTCATGAGCCGGGGAGAGAACCCAGGAGTCCTGGCCGCACCCCTGCTCTAACCACTAGACTGCGTGTCGCTGCTCTCTGATGCAGCGTTCACGTCAAGGAAGGCCCGGGCAGCGGGCGGGGCAGGGGGAGCGTTACCTGCGGCTGTCGGCTGCGTGTGGAATGGCACCGACGCCCCTCCAAATGCCGACGCTACTGGGCTGCACCCAAAGGCATCAAAATTGGCAAAGGCAGCATGGGCTGGAGTCTGGCCTGGGAAGGACACAAGAGGTCAGCCAGCTCCCAGCCTGCACTACCCAGTATCATCAGGTGGGGGCCTCGCTAGCTCAGAGCTCTATGGTCAGCCAGCTCCCAGCCTGCACTACCCAGTATGACCACGTGGGGGCCTCGCTAGCTCAGTGCTCTATGGTCAGCCAGCTCCCAGCCTGCACTACCCAGTATGACCACGTGGGGGCCTCGCTAGCTCAGTGCTCTATGGTCAGCCAGCTCCCAGCCTGCACTACCCAGTATCACCACATGGGGGCCTCGCTAGCTCAGCGCTCTATGGTCAGCCATCTCCCAGCCTGCACTACCCAGTATCACCACATGGGGGCCTCGCTAGCTCAGAGCTCTATGGTCAGCCAGCTCCCAGCCTGCACTACCCAGTATGACCACGTGGGGGCCTCGCTAGCTCAGTGCTCTATGGTCAGCCAGCTCCCAGCCTGCACTACCCAGTATCACCACGTGGGGGCCTCGCTAGCTCAGCGCTCTATGGTCAGCCAGCTCCCAGCCTGCACTACCCAGTATCACCACGTGGGGGCCTCGCTAGCTCAGCGCTCTATGGTCAGCCAGCTCCCAGCCTGCACTACCCAGTATCACCATGTGGGGGCCTCGCTAGCTCAGAGCTCTAATTGCCCAACTCCCAGACTGTACTATCGAGCATCACGTGTCTCTCTAGCCGAGAGCTCTATGGTGCCTCCCAGCTTGCACTACCCAGTATCACCACATGGAGGCGCCGCTCTAGCTGCTCACATTAGCGCTGTATGGCTGGCGCGGGCAGGGAGCAGCTGGTCCTGTGGCTCCGCTGCCCCCCATACTTACCCGGGAAGGCAGGGAACATGGCGAAGGCGGGGGCCGGCTGGGGGGCGGCGAAAGGGTCCCCGCCTATATCCGCCAGGAGGTCCGTGCTGGCTTTCTTGGCCGGCTGGGAGGTGCGCTGGTGCGGCAGGCGGGGCTGGCCCAAGCTCTGAGAGACACAACTGGTAACAGGCCTGGGGCCATGGCGTCCTGGCTCCCACCTCCGCCCCGCCCGCTCTAACCACCAGACCAGAGCCGGGGAGAGAACCCAGGAGTCCTGGCTCTCAGCTCCCCCGCTTTAACCACCAGCTCCCACTCCCCTCCCGGCACCGGGGAGAGAACCCAGGAGTCCTGGCTCCCAACCCCCCCCGTTCTAACCCACCAGCTCCCACTCCCCTCCCAGCGCCGGGGAGAGAACCCAGGAGTCCTGGCTCCCAACCCCCCCCGTTCTAACCCACCAGCTCCCACTCCCCTCCCAGCGCTGGGGATAGAACCCAGGAGTCCTGGCTCCCAGCCCCCCCTGTTCTAACCCACCAGCCCCCACTCCCCTCCCAGCGCCAGGGAGAGAACCCAGGAGTCCTGGCTCCCAGCCCCCCCTGTTCTAACCCACCAGCTCCCACTCCCCTCCCAGAGTTGGGGAGAGAACCCAGGAGTCCTGGCTTACCCGGCTGGATCCGGCAGCTGTGAGGAGCGCTCCTGAGTCCCCTAGAAGGGTCTGCTGGGGCTTCACCTCTGGGGTGGAGCTCTGGCTGGCCAGGGAGGTGGCTCCCCTGGCTTGATCCGACGAGACGTACCTGCAGGGGGAGCCAGAAAGACATATTGCCAGCACCAGCCACAGAGACAGCCACACCCGCTACCACGGTCAGAGAACCTTGGGGGCCTACAAAAATAGGATGACATCAGGATTGGAGCAGCCAGGACTCCTGGGTTCTCTTCCCGGCTCTCGGGTACGTCAAGGAGCAGGAACTGTGTCCCTCCACTGCACCCATGGGAGGGGCTGAAGAAGGGTGAGGCCCAGTTTGCGGGGAACCAGGGACAGCCCCCTCCCCTCCCGACCCCACTCGTCCGCCACTCCGCTTTTACCATCGCTTCTTCTCATATTTCTCCTGCAAGAACTCCTTCACTTTCTGCGGGTCCCTGGAGTCTGGGAGCAGCGACGTGCGGGGATCAAAGGAGCCCAGCCAAACCTTCCGGCAGGCCTAGAGCCAGCAAGGCTTTGTTAGACAAAGGAGGCAGAGCCAGGACTCCTGGGTTCTCTCCCCAGCTCTGGGAGGGGAGTGGGGGCTGGTGGGTTACAGCAGGGGGGGCTGGGAGCCAGGACTCCTGGGTTCTCTCCCCGGCTCTGGGAGGGGAGTGGGGCTGGTGGGTTAGAGCAGGGGGGGCTGGGAGCCAGGACTCCTGGGTTCTCTCCCCAGCTCTGGGAGGGGAGTGGGGGCTGGTGGGTTAGAGCAGGGAGGGCTGGGAGCCAGGACTCCTGGGTTCTCTCCCCAGCTCTGGGAGGGGCGTGGGGGCTGGTGGGTTAGAGCAGGGAGGGCTGGGAACCAGGACTCCTGGGTTCTCTCCCCAGCTCTGGGAGGGGAGGGGGGGCTGGTGGGTTAGAGCAGGAGGGGCTGGGAGCCAGGACTCCTGGGTTCTCTCCCCAGCACTGGGAGGGGAGTGGGGGCTGGTGGGTTAGAGCAGGGGGGGCTGGGAGCCAGGACTCCTGGGTTCTCTCCCCAGCACTGGGAGGGGAGTGGGGGCTGGTGGGTTAGAGCAGGGGGGACTGGGAGCCAGGACTCCTGGGTTCTCTCCCCGGCTCTGGGAGGGGCGTGGGGGCTGGTGGCTTACAGAAGGGGGCCTGGGAGCCAGGACTCCTGGGTTCTATGTGCAGTGAGCTCTCAGCTCGGCACTGGCGTAACACAGAAAATCAAGGCCCGTCCCTGGCCTCTCACCTCATTGCCGTGGGCCTGCAGGAACAGCACCTCGGGCTCGGTGAAGGTGGTCATGGAAATGGATTTGACGCGGTGCGGGGGGTTCAGGCCCCGGCTGTAACAGAGACAAGGATTACGGCTCTGCCTTTCCCGCCGGCCCGAGGGGCCAGCAGGGCTCTGGGACTGGGAGGACCTGGCCAGACGCCCCCTCCCTGAGCCGGGGACAGAACCCAGGCGTCCTGGTTTCCAGGCCACGCGCTCAAGGAGAATCAGGCCGAGGCCTGGGAAGTCCCAAGGCGCCCCGTGCCCCGGTCCTGCCCCCCTCGGCAGCGCCCGCATTGCCCACTGCGTTAGGAGCCATTCAGCAGGTGAGCTGCAGCGCGGGGGCTGGGGGCGCCAGGGCGCCAGCGTGAGACCCCCCCATGGAGAAGGCAGGAGGATCGCCCCCAGCAGGAGCCCCCCCGCCCCCCTGTGAGGTGGGATCAGACTGGCGCTGAGCTGAGGGTGGGACACGAAGCCCCGCCCCCTCCCAGCGCCCACAAACTGCCCGTGCAAACGAAGCCCCGCCCCCAATCAACCCGCGAACACGAAGCCCCGCCCCCACTGACAGCGGCCCCGAGCAGCGCGCGCGCGCGTAGCCCCGCCCCCTGCCCGTAGCCCCGCCCCCACTGACAGCGGCCCCGAGCAGCGCGCGCGCGAAGCCCCGCCCCCACTCAGAGCGCGCCCGAGCAGCCCGGCGCGCGCAGCCCCGCCCCCTACCAGTAGCCCCGCCCCCACTCACAGCGCGCCCGAGCAGCCCGCGCGCGAAGCCCCGCCCCCACTGACAGCACGCCCGAGCAGCCCCGCCCCCAGTCACAGCGCGCCCGAGCAGCCCGCGCGCGAAGCCCCGCCCCCACTGACAGCGCGCCCGAGCAGCCCGCGCGCGAAGCCCCGCCCCCACTGACAGCGCGCCCGAGCAGCCCCGCCCCCTGCCCGTAGCCCCGCCCCCACTCACAGCGCGCCCGAAGCCCCGCCCCCTGCCCGTAGCCCCGCCCCCACTCACAGCGCGCCCGAGCAGCCCGCGCGCGCAGCCCCGCCCCCACTCACAGCGCGCCCGAAGCCCCGCCCCCTGCCCGTAGCCCCGCCCCCACTCACAGCGCGCCGGAGCAGCCCGTGCACACGAAGCTGCCCAGCGTGATGTCCACGTAGGTGACGCCGCGCTGGCCGCACTCGAAGCAGAGGCGATTGCCGGGCCCGGAGCCCACCAGGTCCCTGACGCGGCGGGACCAGACCTCGGACTCCGCGTCTCGCGGGGCGCCGGGCTTCCTGCCTCCGGACCCGGCCGCCATCAGCCCCCGCCCCTCCCGCCTGCTGTCAGCGGGGCCGCGCCGCCCGAGCGCACTGCGCAGGCGCCAGCTCTCCTCTTCCGCGCCAAGGGCGTGCGCAGCCGTCCCAGCCCCCGGTTCCGTTAGTCGCCAGTGCGCCTGCGCCGCGAATCCGCCCTCACTGGTTCGCCACAGCGCACGCTGTACCGCCCCGTTCGACTGCGCCTGCGTTTGACGGGTGGGGCGGCACGTGCCGCCATCTTGCTTTGCTATTGCGCCTGCGCCACTTCCCGCGCGCTCCTCTTCTGCGCATGCCCCAGAGGAGGCCTTCCCGTTCCCTCACTTTTTTTAAGGCGCATGCGCCAACTTCTGAGGCGCGAAGCAGCCCTCACCCTGCCACTTAGCGGCGGGGCACGCGGCCGCAACGACGTGCGCGCGCATCACCAACCGCCCCCGCGCCCGTTCCAACCGCCGTTCCCGCCAAAACAGCCCCCCAGCCCGCCCCCCAGCAACCCAGAGGCTCCCAGCGCCGCCCCCCAGAGCTTCCCACCCGAGCCCCCGGGGCCTCCCCCCAGTGGGGTCCCCCGCCCCCCCCAGAGACCCAGGGCCCCCAGCCCTGCCCCCCAGATCCCCCCCAGCCCCTACCCCCTAGAGATCCAGAGCCCCCCCCACCAAGGCCCCCCGAAAGGGGGGCCCAGCCCTTCCCCCCAGGGGCCCCCCACCAGGGCCCCCAGCCCTGCCCCCCAGATCCCACCCCTCTTGGGCCCCCAGCCCCTCCTCCCTAGAGATCCAGGGCCCCCAGCCCTGCCCCCCAGAGCCACCCCACTGGGGCATGCAGCCCCTCCTCCCTAGAGATCCAGGGCCCCCAGCCCTGCCCCCCAGAGCCACCCCACTGGGGCATGCAGCCCCTCCTCCCTAGAGATCCAGGGCCCCCAGCCCTGCCCCCCAGAGCCACCCCACTGGGGCATGCAGCCCCTCCTCCCTAGAGATCCAGGGCCCCCAGCCCTGCCCCCCAGAGCCACCCCACTGGGGCATGCAGCCCCTCCTCCCTAGAGATCCAGGGCCCCCAGCCCTGCCCCCCAGAGCCACCCCACTGGGGCATGCAGCCCCTCCTCCCCAGAGATCCAGGGCCCCCAGCCATGTCCCCCAGAGCCACCCCACCGGGGCATGCAGCCCCTCCTCCCTAGAGATCCAGGGCCCCCAGCCCTGCCCCCCAGAGCCACCCCACTGGGGCATGCAGCCCCTCCTCCCTAGAGATCCAGGGCCCCCAGCCATGTCCCCCACCGGGACCCAGGCCCGGTGCTGGATGCGTTTGCGACAGTGCTGGGAAGCCTGGCCTGTGTCCCCCGTCGCGCTCGGAGCAGTACGGAGACGTAAGTTGTCTGGAGCGATGCTCCGCAGACTGATTTCACACCTGGAGCTCCTGGATCCTTCTTCGCTTTCTGCCCCCAATCAACTGCTGTAGAGGGTTGTAGGTTTATAACGCACAGCCAGACTTCTGCCTCCCCCCAGAGGTGGCTGCACGCTAGCACTGTCCATCTATAAACAGCTGTTGTAGGGTGACCAGACAGCAAGTGTGAAAAATCGGGACGGGGGTGGGGGGTAATAGGAGCCTATATAAAAAAAAGTCCCAAAAATCGGGACAGTCCCTATAAAATTGGGACATCTGGTCACTCTAGTTGTACCTCACCCCAGAGGCCGCCGCACCTCAGCGCTAGGCGACGGATCCCTGTATAAACCGCCTCCCCACCCCAGAGACAGTTGCATCTCAGCACGAATGAAGGGATCTCCATATAACCAGCTGCCCTGCCCCAGAGGTGGGTGCATCTCTCGTATCGATGTATAACCAGCCCTCTCCCCCCCCCCCCCCGGGTTGGTGCTTTATCTCAGCACAGGGCAAGGGGTTCTTATTTATAAAGCATCTCTGGGGTTGTTTTTCAATCCAAACCTGCCTTGGAAGTGTAAGAGATTCGTTGGGAAAACCACAATCAGCCCGGCAGTTTTCTTTGGAGACGGAAAGACACCAAGGCGGACTGAACGCTTCACACGTTTGCGGCGTTAGATCTTGCAGCCCCAAATTTGCAAGGGGGTGGAGTAGGCGTGGTGGAAACATGCGAACCCTGCTAATGAGCCTGTTTGAAGGGGATTCTTGCCAAAAGTGTGCCCGCTCCTTGTTTCACTCGCTTGCTGTCATTCTGGGCTCCAGTCCCATCTGGGATATTGCGTCCTGCTCTGGGCAAAAGCAATGGACACTTCTGGAGTCCAGAGAAGAAGAAGAAGCAATGATTACAGTCAGTGACTGGTTGGTTAATTAATGCTCCCATTTATAGCCTTGGGCCCGGTGTGCAGATTAGCCTGACGCGAGTACCTCAGTTCCCAGAGCAGTGGAAAGATCAAGCCTACGATCAGTGTCAGCCAAAGGGGGGGGGGTGCAGGGAAACTGAGGTGGGATGGAAGGGATCCCCCCAGTTTGTTCTGCCTGAGCCAGCCACCGTGGGTCCTCCAGTGCGCTGTCCTCACCCATTTACATGTGTATCTGTCTCCCCACCCCCACGCGTCTGATTGAAATTCATCGCCAGGCTGCTAGTCCACGTCTCTCCAGGCAGTGTTCTTGGGAAAATGAGGCGTTCTGGGGAGTGAGGGAAGGCGTGTGATTGAAACACGCTGGGCTGGTGGCGTGTTGGAGGGACATCCCCGTGAAACCGTGACTTCCCCGCGAACGGCACTCATGTCATAGCACAAGAGCTGCCCTGGGCTCCGCTCCCGTGCACGCCTGCAGCCCTTGCTCACGTGCGGCAGTGCTGTTAACCCCAGCTGCTTGGGCCGAGGTGAACTATCCTGCGCCTAAGACACACAGCGATCACGCTGTTAAAAGCGCACCTTCTTCTGCAGGGAAGACCAAACCTATATAACTGGACAGGCCTAACAGTCCCCAGAACTGGAGAGATGGATACTAGAACACTGCATTTGGTTCTGGTGTCCCTGTTTTAAATAGGATGTTAAAAACTCAGAGTGCGTGGTAGAAACAAGCCACCAAAAAGTTATTCAAGATCAGGAGGAAATGCCTTCGACCCAAGGAGCTCGATCTGTTTAGCTTATCAAAAAGAATGAGAAGTGACTGTGGTGTCTAGCAACTACACACCACACCACAGAAACACCAACCCAGGAACCAATCCCTGTAGCAAACCTCATTGCCTACTCTGTCCCCATATCTACTCTGGCGACACCATCAGAGGACCCAACCACATCAGCCACACCATCAAGGGCTCATTCACCTGCATGTCTACTAATGTGATATGTGCCAGCAATGCCCCTCTGGCCAAACCGGACAGTCCCTACGTAAAAGAATAAATGGACACAAATCCGACATCAGGAATGGGAAGATACAGAAGCCAGTAAGTGAACACTTCAATCTCCCTGGACATTCTATAACAGTTTTAAAACTAACTTCAGAAACAGACTTCGAAGAGAAACTGCAGGACTAAAATTCATTTGCAAATGTAACCCCATTAATTTGGGTTTGACTAGGGACTGGGAGTGGCTGGCTCACTACAAAAGCAGATTTACCTCTCCTCTTCATGTGTCAGTATCTAATGCCTGCAGCTGTAACTTTCACTCCATGCATCCGAAGAAGTGAGGTTTTTACCCACGAAAGCTTATGCCCAAATAAATCTGTTAGTCTTTAAGGTGCCACTGGATTCCTTGTTGTGTTTGTGGATACAGACTAACAGGGCTACCCCCGATACTTGTGGTGGATACGGATTCGTCTCCCCATACAGTGATCAGATCCAGTACCTCCCGTACGGTCCATGCTGGAGCTCTTTTTCGATTCTGGGACTGCATGGTCACCTGTGCTGATCAGCGCTCCACGCTGGGCAAACAGGAAACGAAATTCAAAAGTTCGCGGGGCTTTTCCTGTCTACCTGGCCAGTGCATCCGAGTTCAGATTGCTGTCCAGAGCGGTCACAATGGTGCACTGTGGGATAGCTCCCGGAGGCCAATACCGTCGAATTGCATCCATGCTAACCCTAATTTGAACCGGCAATGTCGATTTCAGTGCTACTCCCCTCGTTGGGGAGGAGTACAGAAATCAATTTTAAGAGTCCTTTATGTCGACAAAAATGGCTTCGTTGTGTGAACGGGTGCAGGGTTAATTCAATGTAATGCTGCTAAATTCGACCTAAACTCGTAGTGTAGACCAGGCCTAAGTATCTTCATGGGGAGAAAATACCAGGTGCTAACAAGCTGTTCAGTCTAGTGGAGAAGGACAGAACAAGACCCAGTGGCTGGGAGTTCAAGCCAGACATGTTCCAGTGAGAGACGAGGCACGTTCCAGTGAGAGACGAGGCACCCGTTTTTAACAATGGACCAACCCCCCAGGGGGGCAGCAGGGGAATCACCATCTCTGGATGGCTTCCCATCCAGACTGGAGCTTTTCTGGAAGATGCTTTAGTCCGGCAGGAGTGACTGAGCTGAATCCAGGGTGAAGTGGAGGTCAGGGTAGGTGATCGGATAGAGGAACTAATGTTGGCTGAGACAGATTTGGGAAGGGGACACACACATGCACTCTCTCTCTCTCTCTCTCTCTCTCTCTCTCAAAGATGCTGATTCATGAATTCGACGGCTTTGGAACGAACCTCCTGTCTGGATTTTTAAATCGCCAGTGACGGGAAAACATTACAAACCCTAAACTTTATTTCCCCAATACTACTTTCTCCCTGTTACTTACACCTTCTTGTCAACTGTCTGTAACGGGCCACTCTCTTACCACTTCAAAAGTTATTTCTCCTCCCTTGGTATCCTGCTGTTAATTGATTTATCTCGTTAGACGACCTCACACTTGGTAAAGCAACCTACATCCTTTCATGTATTTATACCTGCTCCTGTATCTTTTACTTCATACATCTGATGAAGTGGGTTCTAGCCCACGAAAGCTTATGCCCAAATAAATTTGTTAGTCTCTAAGGTGCCACAAGGACTCCTCAGTATTTTTGCTGATACAGACTAACACGGCGACCACTGAAACTGGGAAACCCTCTGCCGCTCCTGGGAAGTTGTTCCCGCGGGTCGTTCCTCGCCCTGGTAAAAACAGGCATGTCTTTTCCGGTCTGAATTTGGTCCGCCTTGGCGCCCTCAGAAAGACGCTGGGTCCCGAAATCAGAGCGGTTGTGTTTCCAGTGGGAGAGAAGGAAGTGCAGAGGGCTGAAGTATTCAAATGCCTGCCCTCAACCTGCGGCCCCTTTGCCAAAGTGCAGCACAAGCCAGGCTGCCTCTGGGGGCTTCTTTTCTCTCTCCTGCTTTCAGCGCTGATTACCATCAAAGCCAGCCCTCCATTCAGCTCAGCAGGGCTCTGCCTGGGGACATACCTTGTGCTGAGTAGGCATATATGGAAATGAGCGGGTTATTAGGAAGGGGTGGGGCTCGCATGGCTCTTTGTTGAGGTGGCCTGGGTGAAACCCTGGGAGTCTAGTCAGATTGCAGCTCCAGACTTGAGCCTGCAGCGCACGTTTTACCCCAGCACATGGGATTGGGCTCAAAACTGGATGATTTCATGGGCCCGTCCGGCCTTAGGCGCTAGGAATCCCCTGGGGAAAGGAACACACACACTAATCAAAGCCATAGCCAGGCCTGGGGCCCAGGCAGGAGTCTACCTCTCCCTGGCTTCCAGGGGCCAGCGGGGTAAGCACGGTGACCAGATGTCCCGTTTTTAAAGGGACAGTCCTGTTTTGGGGGCCTTTTTCTTATATAGGAGCCTGTGTCACGGACTCACAGATCGTGCCCACTCTTGGCCCCGTGCGGTCCGTGGGGGGTGCCCCTTTTAGTGAGACAGCCCTTCTCGGGGGTCCACTCTCTCTCGGGGTCAGGCCCCTCCACCTCCTGGAGCCGCACCTCTCGGAGCCTTAGCATGTCTGTCTCTGCTGTGGGCCCCCTCAGGGAGTCCACTCGCTCTGGACCCCGGGGCCTCCACCCCCAAAGGGGTTGATGCAACCCTGTTCTCTAGACCAGAGTGACTCTCAGCCAGCGTAACACAGGAGGGTTTATTGAGAGTTGAACCCAGCCCAGGAAACTCTCAGGGCCTCAGGCCTGGCCTCCCTCAGCCCAGCACACCCCAGTCTCTCTGCATCCAGGTGGGCTCTGCCTGCTCCCCCTCTCCAGCCCCCAGCCCCCCTGCTCCCAGCTGAGCATCTGAGATCCCCGGCCCCAGGCCCCGCCTCTGTCCATTGTCTTCTCTCCAGGGAAACAGGGTTGTAAACCGGGGCCTCCGCTCCTGCTTCTGTCCTCTGGCTGGAACCGGCTGGTTAGGTCACTGGGTCCTCTCCCCGCAGCCCATTGTCCGCCCACTGGCCAGAACCGGCTGTGTCTCCTCAGCTGGGCCTCCGGGTCACCAGGTCGCCGGTCGCTGGGGTATCCATCCTCCCGGCCATCGGCTGGGTCCCCACGTCCTCTCTCCGGTCCTCTGCAAAACACACTCCCTCTCCCCTCCCCTCGTTAAACCAGTAACACCCAGGGAAACTGAGTCCCACCCCCGCCGCATGCAAACCATTGAAACTCCACCGAGAACAAGAAAACCCCCCACTTCGTCACAGCTGTTACCCCTCACCCCCTGTCCCGTTTTTTCACAGTTGCTATCTGGTAACAGGAGCCGAAAACGAGACGATCACAAGTTAAAGTGACTCAGAGCTGCGCCAAGCAATGGTCACATGAGCAGCCTGGCCAGTGCTCCAAGGGGCAGGCTCCCCCCCAACCTGTGCTCCTCCTTCCCCCGACATTCAGGGTGCGAAACTGCCCCCCCCTCCCTCCCGCATCTCTCCCAGGAGATAGTGTAAGCCTTTCGAATACGTTGGTTCCTCTAATTTGCCTGCTTGGATCAGAGTTGAGCTAGCTAATGGTGCTAGCCCAATCTGTAAGTTTCAGCGCCAGGGTCCTGTTGAAACACTGAAAGGATCGTTGTTAGACTTCAGAGTCAACGGGCCATTGAGATGGCTGGGGTCTCTCTGGGCCGGTAGGAGGGGAAAGATGCTGTAAGCCACTTACACGCCACTTCTCATGTTCCCCTGTGGGGGACACAGAATTTCTGCCCACCTTGCAGAGTGCAGGCATGGCTGCGTCAGTCACACTGCGGGCAGCTCCCTCCTCTGAGACAGATGAGCTCAGGCTCTCTGCACAGTCAGGCAGCATCACTTAGTCAGTTACGCTCAGGGCAGCCCCACATGTGTTGCTCAGGACTGGCTCGGGGTTCCGCCCTGGCCCAGCCCATCAGCCTCCCTGCCTTGAATGAAAGAAACGCCAGTCCACATCCAGAGAGGCTAGTTCGCTGCTTTCTCTTTTAATAGTGCACAGAATCACTTTACAAAAGAAATCCCCCTTCCCCAAAAATAAAGAATCCTAAATACAGAGGCAGTTCAACACTTGGGATCTTGGTTTTTTGGCAACACGTTTGTGTGTTTGTTTTTGGAGTGACCCTACTTTAAATCCATTGTCCTTGTCCTTTGTTCTACAGCCCCGGGAGCTTCCTCAGCAGAGCCCATGCCCTGGCCCGGTGGCAAAGCGACTTGCCTTGACTGGCTGGAAAGAAAGGTAATTTGAGGAACAATCCTTCACTTGTCTCTGGATCCCAAAGCGCCGCAGGGACAGCTGTCCGGCCTCGCCATTGCTGCGGTGCGGCGAGAGGGGAAACCAAGGCACCAAGAGATGAAGCGACCTGCTCGGGGTTGCACAGTGAAGCAGGGGTGGAGCTGGGATAGAACCAAGGAGTCCTGACTCCCCGTCTCCATTGCTGTAAGCACCAGACCATACTTCTCACCCCACCCCAGAGCTGGGGACAAAACCCAGGAATCCCAACTCCGAGCACCCCCCTGATCTAACCACTAGTTATCACTTCCCTCCCAGAGCTAGGGATAGAACCTAGGAGTCCAGAGTATGACCACGCCCGCCCCCCCCCCCCCGCTCCAGAAATGCAAAAAGAAACTAAGAAGCCACCTCTCCACAAAGCTGCCAAAATCACCTCCAAATCGATTGGCTTTTGTTTGTGTAGCTGCCTGCATGTGGCGAGATAAGGAGTCCCTCCATCTTAATAGAGGATATAACACTCGTGTGTGGGGCAGGGGGTTATGGTACCACAAATCCTCGCCTTGTCCTTTGGGATAGGAATGGAGTGAGGGCAGACTAGGGTGACCAGATGTCCTGCTTTTATAGGGACAGTCCCAATTTTTGGGGTCTTTTTCTTATATAGGCTCCTAGTACCCCCCCCCCCCCACCTCCTGTCCCCATTTTCCACATTTGCTGTCTGGTCGCCCTAGGGCAGACATAAGGCCCCGAGGCAGAATTTTCGTTCTGTGGGAAATGTGGTCATTTTGAAATCCCTTTTCCTTCCAGATCAGAATGAAAAGCAAAGACTTTCTAACTTCCCTGCTAAGTGAAGCTTGAGGAAATCATTGCATTATGCTAAATGTTTGTTTCAATTTTGACTTTTGATTTTTTTCACATTATAATTTACGCCATAGAAGAATAAAACATCTCTATAATTACAATTTAGATCATCGAAGATGAAACATTTCATTTCAACCTGACAGTTTCAGAGTTAGATAATTTCGAAGATAATCATGATGCTGGTATTTATGATATACACTGGACCCTCGCTAGAACGCGCGTCTATATAGCGTGAATTCGCATATAACGCAGTCGCGGCCATGGATCCCAAATTTAATTAATTGCAATTCATTTTAATGCAGTCCCCACTATAACGCGGTACCACACATGGATCCCAAATCCCGCCTTCTAGCCAGGGTCCCGTGTATTTGTAATCAGTCTAAAATTGAAAAAAGCCAGAATGTATCATAAATAATAGTATTTTAGAATGGAAATTGATAGTTCAATCTCAAATTGAAAAAAGTCTGATTGAAAACATGTTTGTTTAAGATTTGCTCATAAATTATATGTAAGCTTGGGAGAATTTGTTAATAATTTTGACAGATAATATCTTTATTTTTAGGCATTTTTATATATTATTGGTTTAAATGTTCACAATTGCACAAAATTATGGATTTTTTTTTTCAATTTTTATTGCTCTAAATTTTCACAGTTGCGAGAAATTATGGAGGGTCAGACAATAATTAATGACAGTAGAGGCTGAGATTCAAAAAGTTAAAGCTTTATAACTGTTAAAACGTAAATTGTCAACATCATGTGAAAATATACAAAGTAAATACCCTTCAACTCGAATAAGTTCTCAAGTCACATTTTTCTCACTTTGTCTATCTGTAAACGTTGACTATCATTGATGGAAATATTTTTTCCTTGGTTTGTTTGTGGCTGGTGAAATCCATGTTGACCAACATTTACCAATAAATATCAAATCCTTATTTATAATACCTATTATAATCTAAAATAAAAAAAACATTGTGTTTGAAGTTTGGCCTTTTTGTTTAAATATTATAATTTATAATATATCATAAATAGCATTATATATAATTATACTCTGTATGAGCTAAAAATTTGATTGAAACAAGTTTCTAATGATCTGATGGTTATATGTAAACACAAAAAGTCAAAATTGAAACAGTGTTCTTATTTTAGCTGAAGAATTTAAAAAAAATGTGAGGTTATATTTTTATTTATAATATATAATAATCATATCGGTCTAGTTACTAATATCATCTACATTTTTAAAAATCTGTCTAGCTAAAGTAGAAACATTGATTTTGAGTTTATTTTGACAGATGATGATCATGTATAATCTAAGCTGAAATAAAACAATTTGAAGTGAAAACTCCAAAGGTTGCGCTGAAAAGAAATGTCGGCCAACCAGACGCCTGCTTGTGGGAAGTTGCCATTTGCACCAAACAGCATTTTTGGATGGAAAAAACAGTCCCTTGGGCAACCGCTGTGCAGGTCGGCCGGGAAGGGGCGTGGAGCAGCCCCGGGGCTAGATTTTTTTGGTGCCTACCTGCTATGCTAGGAAACAAGGTGAGTGCTCTGGTGTGTGGGGAGGTGGCTGTGCATTTCACATGTGTTAGCAGCTCAAACCCCAATCCCAAGACTCCGTCCCGGGCCCGGATGACTGCTAGCACATGTTCTGCGTTCGGAGCCACCCATGTGTTCAGAACACCGCGTCCTAGTGAAAACGTGGCCAGAGTGTGAAGCGCCTCATGGGCTGGGAGGATCAATGGGGCCAGCCTCCATGTCCTGCTGTCTGCGTGTGTCAAAGCAAAGCCGCGTGCACATGTTGGCTACCGGGGCTAGCGAAGAGTGCTGCCCCGTGTGCCGAATGGGCGGAGAGCGGGAGATCTGGCCATGTGGGCCTTGCAACCAGAGCGGCATGGCTGAGGCCTGTCTGGGGGAAGCGGAGGCACAGAGGGGTGAAAGTGGCTTGCCTGAGGTCACACACTGCGTCAGGGACAAAGCTGGGCATAGAACCCAGGAGTCCTAGCTCCTAGCCCCCCTGCTCTAACCCACCAGACCCCATTGCCTTCCCAGAGCCGGGGAGAGAACCCAGGAGTCCTGGCTCCCAGCCCCCCTGCTCTAACCACCAGCCCCCACTCCCTTCTCAGAGCCGGGGAGAGAACCCAGGAGTCCTGGCTCCCAGCCCCCCCTGCTCTAACTCACCAGCCCCCACTCCCCTCCCAGAGCCGGGGAGAGAACCCAGGAGTCCTGGTTCCCAGCCTCCCCTGCTGTAACCACCTCCCAGCCGTCCACTACAGAGCAGTGAATCCAGCTGCATTTAAAATAACCCTCTGCTTTCCATCTTCTCTGAAACCGCGTCTGGAAGAGAGACCAACCCCGTTCTAAACCGGCGAACCCCGAATTGAAACCGGAACCTCCCCCCCCCGCCCCTCCCGGGAGAATCATTTGCCTTTGAAATAGATCAGGGCAGAAAGGAAGGGGCAGAGGCTGCTTTATGCTTTATTTCTCTATATAAATTACCCCCCCAAGCCCCGCCCCAGCATAAATATTTTGCAAAGCAGTTTCATCATCTCCTTACACTTGAGACAGCCTCCCATCCCCTGGTGAGTTAATTAAATACGTAGAGGGGGCGGGAGAACCAGGCGTCCTGGCGGTTGGGGTCCGGAGAGCGCGCCAGCATCCCAAGTCGGTCCTGCCGTCTGTCTAAAAACACTAATGGGACTTGGCGGCTGAGGAGAAGGACTGTACCCACTGTGGGGCCAGAGGGGAGACATTGAGGAGTCAGTGGGGCAGCCGGGGGGGGGGGGGGGTCAGTTTTGTTCTGTAACCCCCCCCATCTGTCAAACCTGGCCACCCCAGTCTTGTCCCTCTTCCCTCCAGAAAGGCAGCGGTGTGGGTGCGCCTGGCACCGGTAACACCTTGTTGTGACCCTCACCCTAGATCCGGTCCAGGGGCAGCGGAAAGGGGGCGATGGTCCATCACCGCTGGGCGTCCTCCCCCCTTTACCTCCGATCCAGGCCTCGCTCGCAGTCCGGCATCCCCGGCCCAGCCGACCGGCTCTTTCCAGCTGGGGGCGCCATGGGATGGCCCCCACAGGAGACCGGAGGGGTCAAAGGCCAGCAATTCACCCCCTCCGCCCCACCCCGGCCGCAGGGGCCTGCTGTCCCTGGCTGGCCCAAGGCAGTGCGGCCGTGGCCCCGGCGTCAGATGGCCGTGTCCCACAGCACCGTGTGCTGGCGCCGGCAGGGCGGCGTGCCCGCCTTGCGGGTGTCCGTGGTGCGGCGCCAGCTGGGGAGGATGGGCATGCTCTCCTGCTTGCAGAGGCTGCGCTCGGGCCGGTGCCGGGCCTTGATCTCCTTGCAGACGCAGCGCTTCCGCTCGATCACCTCCAGCAGCTTCCCGTCCCGCTCCTGGGCGCCCGGCACTACCCCGGGCAGGGGCAGCAGGCCCTGCCCGCCGGAGGGGAGAGTGAGACGGGCCGCAGAGTGCGGCCTGAGCCCCTGCTCGCCCCCACGCACAGCGTCCCAGCCCGGGGATCCCCGCAGCTCCCCCAGTGACTCACAGCCCCTGCCCTCCAGCCCGGGGATCCCCATGGCTCCCCCAGTGACCCACAGCCCCTGCTCTCCTGGCCCGGGGATCCCTGACCCCCATACCTAACCCACAGCCCCTGGTCTCCCATCCCGGGGATCCCTGCAACTCCACCAGTGTCCCACAGCCCCTGGTCTCCCAGCCTGGGGATCCCCACGGCTCCCCCAGTGACCCACAGCCCCTGGTCTCCCAGCCTGGGGATCCCTGCAACTCCCCCAGTGTCCCACAGCCCCTGGTCTCCCAGCCCGGGGATCCCTGCAACTCCCCCAGTGACCCACAGCCCCTGGTCTCCCAGCCCGGGGATCCCCATGGCTCCCCCAGTGTCCCACAGCCCCTGGTCTCCCAGCCCGGGGATCCCTGCAACTCCCCCAGTGTCCCACAGCCCCTGGTCTCCCAGCCCGGGGATCCCTGCAACTCCCCCAGTGACCCACAGCCCCTGGTCTCCCAGCCCGGGGATCCCCATGGCTCCCCCAGTGTCCCACAGCCCCTGGTCTCCCAGCCCGGGGATCCCTGCAACTCCCCCAGTGTCCCACAGCCCCTGGTCTCCCAGCCCGGGGATCCCTGCAACTCCCCCAGTGACCCACAGCCCCTGGTCTCCCAGCCCGGGGATCCCCATGGCTCCCCCAGTGTCCCACAGCCCCTGGTCTCCCAGCCCGGGGATCCCTGCAACTCCCCCAGTGTCCCACAGCCCCTGGTCTCCCAGCCCGGGGATCCCTGCAACTCCCCCAGTGACCCACAGCCCCTGGTCTCCCAGCCCGGGGATCCCCATGGCTCCCCCAGTGTCCCACAGCCCCTGGTCTCCCAGCCCGGGGATCCCTGCAACTCCCCCAGTGTCCCACAGCCCCTGGTCTCCCAGCCCGGGGATCCCTGCAACTCCCCCAGTGACCCACAGCCCCTGGTCTCCCAGCCCGGGGATCCCCATGGCTCCCCCAGTGTCCCACAGCCCCTGGTCTCCCAGCCCGGGGATCCCTGCAACTCCCCCAGTGTCCCACAGCCCCTGGTCTCCCAGCCCGGGGATCCCTGCAACTCCCCCAGTGACCCACAGCCCCTGGTCTCCCAGCCCGGGGATCCCCATGGCTCCCCCAGTGTCCCACAGCCCCTGGTCTCCCAGCCCGGGGATCCCTGCAACTCCCCCAGTGTCCCACAGCCCCTGGTCTCCCAGCCCGGGGATCCCTGCAACTCCCCCAGTGACCCACAGCCCCTGGTCTCCCAGCCCGGGGATCCCCATGGCTCCCCCAGTGTCCCACAGCCCCTGCTAGCCCAGCCCTGCCCTCCCAGCTCTGCCGGTGCCCCTCACTCCCGACCCGCAGCCCCTGGCAGCCCAGCCCTGCCCCCCCCAGCTCTGCCGGTGCCCCTCACTCCCGACCCGCAGCCCCTGGCAGCCCAGCCCTGCCCCCCCCCCAGCTCTGCCGGTGCCCCTCACTCCCGACCCGCAGCCCCTGGCAGCCCAGCCCTGCCCCCCCCAGCTCTGCCGGTGCCCCTCACTCCCGACCCGCAGCCCCTGGCAGCCCAGCCCTGCCCCCCCCCCAGCTCTGCCGGTGCCCCTCACTCCCGACCCGCAGCCCCTGGCAGCCCAGGCCTGGCCTCCTCCCCCCAGCCTGTCTCCCTGGGTGCTGGACATCTTACCAGGCTGGCTGCGTCTTTGGGGTGGCTGCACGGCCTCTGTGTGTGAATCACGGTGTGTCGCACCCCAGAGGTGGAAGCCGACCGGCCCAGGCGGTAACCTCCGGTGAGGTCTGGAGAGTGGGAAGCCAGCTGTGAGATGGGTCACCCTGCCACATGGCGCCCCCTGCCCTGCCCTGCCCCCCACAGCACAGGACCCCCCACTGATCCCCCTGCCCAGCCCCCCACCGTCCTGCAGCCCAGCGTCCCATGTCACCCCACTGGGATCAGCTCTGAGCCAGAGGCGAGTGCTGGCTCCCCCTCCCTTCCTCGCGGAGCTCACCTCCCCCAGTCCTTGCCAAATCCCCCGCCCTGGGGCAGCCCCCTGTCCCGCTTCCCCCCAGCGCCCGGGGGTACCTCCATTGCGGTGGCAGGCAGGGAAGGTCTGGCATGGCACAGGCAGCCCCGTTCGGCAGCCCGGCATCTTGGGCACCATTCCCTCGGGTCCCGGGGCCCGCACAGGGATCCCCGACAGCAAGGTCCCCGCCAGGGCTTTCTCCTCCCTGTCCGGCTTCAACTGCGCCTCGCCACTGCCGCTCCAGACCCGGGCGCCCTCGGCGGGCTCTGCCAGAGCAAAGGACAGGGTCAGAGGGGAACACGTTCGAATCCTCCATTCCCTGAGCCAGCCAGTGCCCGCCCTGGGGCCGGGTGGGAGCCAGCGCCCCCCAGAGGGGACAGGCCCCTGCCCCATTCTCCCACCCCCCTAAGCCAGCCAGTCCCACCCTGGGGCTGGGTAGGAGCCAGCGCCCCCTAGAGGGGATAGGCCCCTGCCCCATTCTCCCACCCCCCTAAGCCAGCCAGTCCCACCCTGGGGCTGGGTGGGAGCCAGCCCCTTGCCCCATTCCCCCACCCCCCTAAGCCAGCCAGTCCCACCCTGGGGCTGGGTGGGAGCCAGCGCCCCCTAGAGGGGACAGGCCCTTGCCCCATTCCCCCACCCCCCTGAGCCAGCCAGTCCCACCCTGGGGCTGGGTGGGAGCCAGCGCCCCCTAGAGGGGACAGGCCCCTGCCCCATTCCCCACCCCCCTGAGCCAGCCAGTCCCTGCCCTGGGGCTGGGTGGGAGCCGGCGCCCCTAGAGGGGACAGCACCCTGCCCCATTCCCCACCCCCCTGAGCCAGCCAGTCCCACCCTGGGGCTGGGTGGGAGCCAGCGCCCCCTAGAGGGGACAGGCCCTTGCCCCATTCCCCACCCCCCTGAGCCAGCCAGTCCCACCCTGGGGCTGGCTGGGAGGCAACGCCCCCTAGAGGGGACAGCCCCCTGCCCCATTCCCAATACTCACTCTCTGGCTCCTTGCCTTTCCGGTTGGCGTAGAGACCCTTCCGCTGCAGCGCCCACCCCACGCCCAGCGTCTCCTCGTCGGCGCCAGCCACCATGTGGGAGCAGGCGATGCTGGCGAAGGCCCCGCGGTCCTGCAGCTGGAACTTCACCACGGGCGCTGCCGCCGCCTTGGCCCCGGCCCCTTTGACGCTCTCGTAGGCCGGCGGGCGCTTCATTCCCCCGCAGGGGGCCGGGTAAGTCCACAGCATGCCCAGGGGCGGCACGGGGCGCGGGGCCGGCTTGCCCACGGGCACGGTGGCCGGCTGGGCACACAGCATGCCGTGCAGCACCGAGATCTCCTTCTCCGTCTTCTGCTCGGCCGGCAGCCCCGAGTGGGTGGTGACTTTGACGGCCGAGTACACCATGGTGTAGGACACCGCCGGCTTGTCCTTGGCCGGCTGCGGCACGGGCAGCATGGAGGGCAGTGGCTTGGACGGGGGGCAGATCATGCTGTGGGAACTGGGCAGCTCCTTCTCCGCCTTCTGCTGCCCAGCCTGCTGCGGGGGTAGCGGGGTGGAGTGGCTGCGGGCGCGGCCGGAGGGCACCAGGGCTGGGTGCCCCGGTGGCTGGGGCACAGCTGGTGCCTCCTTGGTGTGGCAGGGCACGGGGAGCTTGGAGGCCTCCTGGGTGCCCGCTTTGTACCCTTTGTGCCCTGTGCCCTGGGGGAAGGCCAGCAGGGGCGGGCGGTGCTGGAGCAGGTTGGGGAAAGGTGGGGGGATGTCGCAGGGGGAGGCCTTGCCCTTGTCCAGCTTGGCCTGGCGCGGGCGGGGGGTGGCGGGCACGCCGTTGGCCTCCTCAGGCAGCGGGTACTTCATCTCCTCGTAGATCGCCTCACTCTCGTCGGAGTCCTCCTCCCCCGCCGGGGGCCCCCCGGCGCCCCGCAAAACGTCCCCCACCATCTCGATATAGACGGGCTCCTCGTCCTCGGGGTCTGAGCCCTTGGTGTGGCCGTGGGAGAAGGCCCGGCCGAACCGTGGCGGTGGCCCCCCGCCCGTGGGGGTCGCCAGGGGGCGGCTGGAGTAGGTCTCGTCGAAGGAGACCGAGAGCTGGGTGTTGGGGCTGCGCTTAGGCTTCTGGGGGGGCACCTTGCGCCCCAGCTCCCGGCTCTCGGAGCATGACTTCTGGGGGCCTGGGAGAGGGAGAAAGTAGAGCTGAGATGCGGCCACCTCTGGGGGGGGTGGCTGGTTAAGCGGGGACCCCTCGCCCGGCGCTGAGATGTAGCCACCTCTGGGGTGGGGCGGCTGGTTATCCAGGGACCCCTCACCTGGAGCTGAGATGCGCCCACCTCTGGGGCGGGGCGGCTGGTTACGTGGGGACCCCTCGCCCGGTGCTGAGATGCAGCCACCTCTGGGGTGAGGCACAGCGGCTCACCTGTTTAGGACTGGAAAGGAATGCCGGGTTTGACTGAGGTGGCGGGGGGTGGGGGGGCGTTGAAGGAAGCTGGCCAATCGCTGGAGCTGAGGTTCGACCAGGGCATTGGGGCTGGCTCTGCCTGTCAGGGGAGGGCACCCCCTACTGAGCGCCCCTCCCTGCAGCACAGCACCCCCTAATGGCACACAGGAGAATGCCAAACACACACACACATGGCTCCACCAGTCCTAAGGCCTCACCGGTTTTCTTGCTGCCGGCCGGCTCTGCCGCCCGCCCCTCGCCTGCCATGCTGAGCTTGGTGCTGGGGTGGCGCTTGGGCTTGGCCGGGGGCTTCCTGGTGCCGGCGGCCCCCTCGCTGTTCTCCACGCTGCCCACCGAGTGGCAGGAGAGGGAGCGGGGCGCCATGCCGCTGGCGCAGGGGTGGGGCGCGTGCTCCTGCGAGGCCGGCATGGTCATGAAGCCCATCCGGAAGTGGCGGCGGAAGGAGGCCACATCCCGGATCTTCCCCGCTCCCGGGTCCTTGGCTGAGCTGTGGGGACACAAAGAGCAGGAGATGAGGGGGCACAGGATGCCTGGGTTCTCGTGGCGGCTGCCAGGAATTGCCACAAGGTGGGCTAGGTGGGTAGAACCGCATCTGCAAGACCAGGGCAGGTGCCGCGTATACCAGTAGTTGCAACAGTGTGGCACGGCCAGACAGTAAACAGCGATTTCCACTACGGGTGTCTATGCAGATGCGGTTTACAAGTTTGGGGGGCCTTGGGCCAGATCATGTGGGGCCCCCCCCCGCCCCTTCCACCGGCAATCCCGTTGCCTGCCGCCCCAGCACGCCTGCCGGGGAAATGCGGTCGGGGGGCGGGCCGGCGGGCCGTGTGATTGCCCATCTTTCCGGGGGCCCCGTGGCTGATCCACCTCTGTGTCTATGGCGTCCGGTGCTGCACCTTGCACCCAGGCAGCCTTCTTGGACAAATCCCAGCATGCATTGCATCCATCCGACGCTGTCGCAACGGCTGTTCTATCCTGTATCCGAACCGCCTCGCTGCTTCGGCTGAATCTGGGCCACGTTACTGCATGACGTTAAGCCACTGCGGGCCTCGTTCTGCCATGCACTGGAACCTCATTGTGACAGCGAGTGGTCTCCATCCGACCCCCAGCGCCTCGGGCGAGGGATCCCTGTGTAACCGGCCGCCCCACCCCAGAGGTGGGCGCATCTCAGCGCCGAGCGAGGGATCCCTGTGTAACCGGCCGCCCCACCCCAGAGGTGGGCGCATCTCCGCGCCGGGCGAGGGGTCCCTGTGTAACCGGCCGCCCCACCCCAGAGGTGGGCGCATCTCCGCGCCGGGCGAGGGGTCCCTGGGTAACCGGCCACCCCACCCCAGAGGTGGGCGCATCTCAGCGCCTCGGGCGAGGGGTCCCTGTGTAACCGGCCGCCCTGCCCCAGAGGTGGCCGCATCTCAGCGCCTCGGGTGAGGGGTCCCTGTGTAACCGGCCGCCCCGCCCCAGAGGTGGGCGCATCTCAGTGCCGGGCGAGGGGTCCCTGTGTAACCGGCCGCCCCACCCCAGAGGTGGGCGCATCTCAGCGCCGGGTGAGGGGTCCTCGCGTAACCAGCCGCCCTGCCCCAGAGGTGGGCGCATCTCAGAGCTGGGCGAGGGGTCCCCGTGTCACCAGCCGCCCCGCCCCAGAGGTGGGCGCATCTCAGCGCCGGGTGAGGGGTCCCTGTGTAACCGGCCGCCCCACCCCAGAGGTGGGTGCATCTCAGCGCCGGGCGAGGGGTCCTCGCGTAACCAGCCGCCCTGCCCCAGAGGTGGCCACATCCCAGTATCAGGGGAGGGGTACCTGGATAACCGGCCCCCACTCCCCTCGCCCAGAGAACCCAGGAGTCCTGACCCCCGCGCACCCCTTTTTGGGCTCCTCGTCCTTGTGCTGCCGGCACTCCAGCTTGGCCTTGCGGTAGAGCAGGTTCATGTCGCGGCGCAGCGGCTGGCGGGTCTGGCTCAGCGCCCCGTAGGCCCGGCTGCCCCGCTCCTCGATGAACTGCAGGAAGGCAGAGATCAGCGCCTCCTGGGGGCTAGTGCTCATCTTCCCTCGGCCCAGGTCCGGGGGCGCGCGGGGAGCCCACCAGGGGGCGCTGCTGGGGGCAGTGACAGAGAGTTAGAGAGGGAGGGGATGGGGCCCTTTCCCCGCTGGGAGGTAGTGGTGAGCGGGGGAGCCAGGATGCCTGGGTTCTCTCCCCAACCAGACACAGACAAGCCAGACCCACCACTCTGATCCCCCTGGCCCCCGGGTTCTATGCCCCCTACACCCGCAGGCCACAACTCCCCAGACTCCTGGGTTCTATGCCCCCTACACCCGCAGGCCAGAACCCCCCTGGCCCCCTGGTTCTATGCCCCCTACACCCGCAGGCCACAACCCCCCGGACTCCTGGGTTCTATGCCCCCTACACCCGCAGCCCAGAACCCCGCGGACTCCTGGGTTCTATGCCCCCTACACCCGCAGGCTAGAACCCCCCCGGCCCCCTGGGTTCTATCCCCCCTACACCTGCAGGCCAGAACCCCCCGAACTACTGGGTTCTATGCCCCCAATACCCGCAGGCCAGAACCCCCCTGGCCCCCTGGTTCTATGCCCCCTACACCCGCAGGCCACAACCCCCCGGACTCCTGGGTTCTATCCCCCCTACACCCGCAGGCCACAACTCCCCAGACTCCTGGATTCTATGCCCCCTACACCCGCAGGCCAGAACCCCCCTGGCCCCCTGGTTCTATGCCCCCTACACCCGCAGGCCACAACCCCACGGACTCCTGGGTTCTATGCCCCCTACACCCGCAGGCCACAACCCCCCGGACTCCTGGGTTCTATGCCCCCTACACCCGCAGCCCAGAACCCCCCGGACTCCTGGGTTCTATGCCCCCTACACCCGCAGGCTAGAACCCCCCTGGCCCCCTGGGTTCTATCCCCCCTACACCTGCAGGCCAGAACCCCCTGAACTACTGGGTTCTATGCCCCCTACACCCGCAGGCCACAACCCCCCGGACTCCTGGGTTCTATGCCCCCTACACCCGCAGGCCAGAACCCCCCGGCTCTCTGGGTTCTATGCCCCCTACACCCGCAGGCTAGAACCCCCCCGGCCCCCTGGGTTCTATCCCCCCTACACCTGCAGGCCAGAACCCCCCGAACTACTGGGTTCTATGCCCCCAATACCCGCAGGCCAGAACCCCCCTGGCCCCCTGGTTCTATGCCCCCTACACCCGCAGGCCACAACCCCCCGGACTCCTGGGTTCTATCCCCCCTACACCCGCAGGCCACAACTCCCCAGACTCCTGGATTCTATGCCCCCTACACCCGCAGGCCAGAACCCCCCTGGCCCCCTGGTTCTATGCCCCCTACACCCGCAGGCCACAACCCCACGGACTCCTGGGTTCTATGCCCCCTACACCCGCAGGCCACAACCCCCCGGACTCCTGGGTTCTATGCCCCCTACACCCGCAGCCCAGAACCCCCCGGACTCCTGGGTTCTATGCCCCCTACACCCGCAGGCTAGAACCCCCCTGGCCCCCTGGGTTCTATCCCCCCTACACCTGCAGGCCAGAACCCCCTGAACTACTGGGTTCTATGCCCCCTACACCCGCAGGCCAGAACCCCCCGGACTCCTGGGTTCTATGCCCCCTACACCCGCAGGCCAGAACCCCCCCGGCTCCCTGGGTTCTATGCCCCCTACACCCGCAGGCCAGAACCCCCCGGAATCCTGGGTTCTATGCCCCCTACACCCGCAGGCCAGAACCCCCCGGACTCCTGGGTTCTATCCCCCCCTACACTCGCAGGCCAGAACCCCCTGGACTCCTGGGTTCTATGCCCCCTACACCCGCAGGCCAGAACCCCCCGGACTCCTGGGTTCTATCCCCCCTACACCCGCAGGCCAGAACCCCCCCGGACTCCTGGGTTCTATTCCCCCTACACCTGCAGGCCAGAACCCCCCCGGCCTCCTAGGTTCTATGCCCCCTACAGCCGCAGGCCAGAACCCCCCGGACTCCTGGGTTCTATCTCCCCTACACCCGCAGGCCAGAACCTCCCCGCCCCGGACTCCTGGGTTCTATCCCCCCCACACCCGCAGGCCAGAACCCCCCCCCCGGACTCCTGGGTTCTATGCCCCCTACACCCACAGGCCAGAACCCCCCCCCCGGCCTCCTGGGTTCTATGCCCCCCACACCCACAGGCCAACCCCCCTGGACTCCTGGGTTCTATCCCCCCTACACCCGCAGGCCAGAACCCCCCGGACTCCTGGGTTCTATCCCCCCCTACACCCGCAGGCCAGAACCCCCCCAGACTCCTGGGTTCTATTCCCCCCCCACCCGCAGGCCAGAGCCCCCCAGACTCCTGGGTTCTATCCCCCCACACACCCACAGGCCAGAACCCCCCAGACTCCTGGGTTCTATCCCCCTTACACCCACATGCCAGAGCCCCCCGCCCGGACTCCTGGGTTCTATCCCCCCCCACACCCGCAGGCCAGAACCTCGCGGACTCCTGGGTTCTATCCCCCCCTACACCCGCAGGCCAGAACCCCCCGGACTCCTGGGTTCTATCCCCCCCTACACCCGCAGGCCAGAACCCCCCGGACTCCTGTCTTCTATCTCCCCCACACCCGCAGGCCAGAACCCCCCGGACTCCTGTCTTCTATCTCCCCCACACCCGCAGGCCAGAACCCCCCCGGCTCCCTGGGTTCTATCCCCCCCCCACACCCGCAGGCCAGAACCCCCCGGACTCCTGGGTTCTATGCCCACCACACCCGCAGGCCAGAACCCCCGTCTGAACTGTCGGACTCCTGCTACCCCTGGCGGGGGGTGGTGCATTTGGGGTGATGTGGAGGGCGGAAGGGTTGGTGTGGGTTGGCAGAACGTGACAGGGAGCGGAGGGGGGAGACCCACGGCACCTGGGGTGAGCGTGGCTCCTGCGCGGCCCGGGGACGAGTTATCCGGGGGGGCAGGAGTGGGGGGCGGGGGGCATGTCTGGCCAGTGCCGATGCGGGTCCCCCGGCGCTGCTCCGGGCTGAGCTCAGGGGGGTCTCCGGTCCATGCTCGGCGTCGGGTGCTGCCCCGGCAGATCAGGGATCCTCTACGGGCCTGGGGGAGAGAGGGGGGTCACAGGGGCCTGGGGTCCCATCCCCTGCCCCATGGCCCCCAACAATTGCCCCGTGCCCCTCAGTGACCCCCATCCCCTGCCCCACAGCCCCCAACAATCACCCCGTGCCCCTCGGTGACCCCCAGCGCCCCATCCCCTGACCCACAGCCCCCAACAATTGCCCCGTGTCCCTCAGTTACCCCCAGTGCCCCATCACCTGCCCCACAGCCCCCAACAATCACCCCCTGCACCCCAACACCTGTCCCACAGCCCCCAACAATCGCCCCATGCCCCTCGGTGACCCCCAGCACCTGCCCCATGGCGCCCAACAATCGCCCCGTGCCCCTCGGTGACCCCCAGTGCCCCATCTCCTGCCCCACAGCCCCCAACAATCAACCCCAGCGCCCCATCCCCTGCCCCACAGCCCCCAACAATCGCCCCGTACCCCTCAGTGACCCCCAGTGCCCCATCACCTGCCCCACAGCCCCCAACAATTGCCCCGTGCCTCTCGGTGACCCCCATCCTCTGCCCCACAGCCCACAACAATCACCCCGTGCCCCTCGGTGACCCCCAGCGCCCCATCCCCTGCCCCACAGCCCCCAACAATTGCCCCGTGTCCCTCAGTTACCCCCAGTGCCCTATCACCTGCCCCACAACAATCCCCCCTGCACCCCAGCACCTGCCCCACAGCCCCCCAACAATCGCCCCGTGCCCCTCGGTGACCCCCATCCTCTGCCTCACAGCCGCCAACAATCACCCCGTGCCCCTCGGTGACCCCCAGTGCCCCATCCCCTGCTCCACAGCCCCCAACAATCGCCCCGTGCCCCTCGGTGACCCCCATCCCCTGCCCCACAGCCCCCAACAATCACCCTGTACCCCTCGGTGACCCCCAGCATCCCATCCCCTGCCCCACAGCCCCCAACAATCACCCCCTACCCATCGGTGACCCCCAGCGCCCCATCCCCTGCCCCACAGCCCCCAACAATCGCCCTGTGTCCCTCAGTGACCCCCAGCACTCCATCACGTGCCCCACAACCCCCAACAATCGCCCCGTGCCCCTCAGTGCCCCAAAGTGCCCCAGCACCTGCCCAACAGCCCCCAACAATCGCCCTGTGTCCCTCAGTGACCCCCATCCCCTGCCCCACAGCCCCGAACAATCACCCCGTGCCCCTCAGTGACCCCCAGCGCCCCATCCCCTTCCCCACAGCCCCCAACAATTGCCCCGTGCCTCTCGGTGACCCCCATCCTCTGCCCCACAGCCCACAACAATCACCCCGTGCCCCTCGGTGACCCCCAGCGTCCCATCCCCTGCCCCACAACCCTGCCCCCATCCCCGTGATCATGGCTGGAGCCCCTTGCTGGAGCCCAGTGCGCACCCCCAGCCCCACAGTTTCCCCTCCCTCCCAATCTCCCCCTCCCTATCTACCCCTTTGCAACCCCCCACATCTGCCACCCCACCCCTCCCAGGCCGCATCCATCCCAAACGTCCCCTTCCCCTCTCCTCCCAACCCCTCCCCGCATCCCTTCATCCATCCATCCCTCCCCTTCCCAGCCCCAGCCCCCCACATCCTCCCATCCCTCCCCTCCCAACCCCTCCCCTCATCCCTCCATCCCTCCCCTTCCCAGCCCCAGCCCCCCACATCCTCCCATCCCTCCCCTCCCAACCCCTTCCCTCATCCCTCCATCCCTCCCCTTCCCAGCCCCAGCCCTCCCAGCCCCCCACATCCTCCCATCCCTCACCTCCCAACCCCTCCCCGCATCCCTCCATCCCTCCCCTTCCCAGCCCCAGCCCTCCCAGCCCCCCATATCCTCCCCTCCCAACCCCTCCCCGCATCCCTCCATCCCTCCCCTTCCCAGCCCCAGCCCCCCACATCCTCCCCTCCCAACTCCTCCCCGCATCCCTCCATCCCTCCCCTTCCCAGCCCCAGCCCTCCCAGCCCCCCACATCCTCCCATCCCTCCCCTCCCAACCCCTCACCTCATCCCTCCATCCCTCCCCTTCCCAGACCCAGCCCTCCCAGCCCCCCACATCCTCCCATCCCTCCCCTCCCAACCCCTCACCTCATCCCTCCATCCCTCCCCTTCCCAGCCCCAGCCCTCCCAGCCCCCCACATCCTCCCATCCCTCCCCTCCCAACCCCTCCCCGCATCCCTCCATCCCTCCCCTTCCCAGCCCCAGCCCTCCCAGCCCCCCACATCCTCCCCTCCCAACTCCTCCCCGCATCCCTCCATCCCTCCCCTTCCCAGCCCCAGCCCTCCCAGCCCCCCACATCCTCCCATCCCTCCCCTCCCAACCCCTCACCTCATCCCTCCATCCCTCCCCTTCCCAGCCCCAGCCCTCCCAGCCCCCCACATCCTCCCATCCCTCCCCTCCCAACCCCTTCCCTCATCCCTCCATCCCTCCCCTTCCCAGCCCCAGCCCTCCCAGCCCCCCACATCCTCCCATCCCTCACCTCCCAACCCCTCCCCACATCCCTCCATCCCTCCCCTTCCCAGCCCCAGCCCTCCCAGCCCCCCATATCCTCCCCTCCCAACCCCTCCCCGCATCCCTCCATCCCTCCCCTTCCCAGACCCAGCGCTCCCAGCCCCCCACATCCTCCCATCCCTCCCCTCCCAACCCCTCCCCACATCCCTCCATCCCTCCCCTTCCCAGCCCCCCACATCCTCCCATCCCTCCCCTCCCAACCCCTCCCCACATCCCACCATCCCTCCCCTTCCCAGACCCAGCGCTCCCAACCCCCCACATCCTCCCATCCCTCCCCTCCCAACCCCTCCCCACATCCCACCATCCCTCCCCTTCCCAGCCCCAGCGCTCCCAGCCCCCCACATCCTCCCATCCCTCCCCTCCCAACCCCTCCACTCACCCCTCCATCCCTCCCCTTCCCAGCCCCCCACATCCTCTCATCCCTCACCTCCCAACCCCTCCCCGCATCCCTCCATCCATCCTTCCCTCCATCCCTCCCCTTCCCAGCCCCAGCCCTCCCAGCCCCCCACATCCTCCCATCCCTCACCTCCCAACCCCTCCCCGCATCCCTCCATCCATCCTTCCCTCCATCCCTCCCCTTCCCAGCCCCCCAGGCCCCCCTTCCCAGCCCCAGCGCTCCCAGCCCCCCACATCCTCCCATCCCTCCCCTCCAAACCCCTCCCCACATCCCTCCATCCATCCTTCCCTCCATCCCTGCCCTTCCCAGACCCCCAGGTCCCCCTTCCCAGCCCCAGCGCTCCCAGCCCCCCACATCCTCCCCTCCCAGACCACCACATCCTCCCATCCCTCCCCTCTGAACCCCTCCCCGCATCCCTCCATCCCTCCCCTTCCCAGCCCCCCAGACTCCCCTTCCCAGCCCCAGCGCTCCCAGCCCCCCACATCCTCCCAACCCCTCCAGCCCTCCCCTTCCCAGGCCCCCAGCCCCAGCGCTCCCAGCCCCCCACATCCTCCCAGAACTCCCCTCCCAGCCCTCCACATCCTCCCAGAACTCCCCTCCCAGCCCTCCACATCCAGCCCCCCAGACCCCCTTCCCAACCCCAGTCCTCCCAACCCCCCACATCCTCCCATCCCTCCCCTCCCAGCCCTCCACATCCTCCCAGACCTCCCCTCCCAGTCCTCCACATCCAGCCCCCCAGACCCCCTTCCCAACCCCAGTCCTCCCAACCCCCCACATCCTCCCATCCCTCCCCTCCCAGCCCTCCACATCCTCCCAGACCTCCCCTCCCAGTCCTCCACATCCAGCCCCCCAGACCCTCTTCCCAATCCCAGTCCTCCCAACCCCCCACATCCTCCCATCCCTCCCCTCCCAGCCCTCCACATCCTCCCAGACCTCCCCTCCCAGTCCTCCACATCCAGCCCCCCAGACCCCGTTCCCAACCCCAGTCCTCCCAACCCCCCACATCCTCCCATCCCTCCCCTCCCAGCCCTCCACATCCTCCCAGACCTCCCCTCCCAGTCCTCCACATCCAGCCCCCCAGACCCTCTTCCCAATCCCAGTCCTCCCAACCCCCTACATCCTCCCATCCCTCCACATCCAGCCCCCCGACCTCCCTTCCCAGCCCAGCACTCCCAACCCCCCCACATCCACCCTGCCCTCCCCTCCCAACCGCCCACATCCTCCCATCCCTCCCCTCCCAACCCCCCCAGCGCCCCGTTTCCATCGCTCCCGCCTCACCCCCCCGCAGGTCCCCCCGGCCCCGCCCGCCCCCCGGTACCTGCCCGGCCCGGCTCCCCCGGCTCCGCTAGCCCCATCCCGCTGCCGCTGACGCAGCGTCCAAGACACGCGGCGCCTCCCCCCGAGCCGAGCAGCCGGGGATGGAGAAACGAGGGGGGGGAGACAGCGGCGCCCCTCACCCCTCACATACAGCCCCCCCCGCCGGTGCCCCCCACTCCCGACCTGCAGCCCCCCCCCCGCCGGTGCCCCTCACTCCCGACCTGCAAACCCCCCCCCCCACACCCTGCAGGTTCCTCTCACTCCTGACCTGCAGCCCCCCCACACCCTTCTGGTGCCCCTCACTCCCGACCTGCAACCCCCCCCCTCGCCCCGCCGGTGCCCCTCATTCCTGACCTTCAACC
This sequence comes from Chrysemys picta bellii, assembly GCF_011386835.1. Lineage (NCBI taxonomy): Eukaryota > Metazoa > Chordata > Testudines > Emydidae > Chrysemys > Chrysemys picta. Next base: position 1,670,491 of record NC_088806.1, read on the forward strand.
CCCCCCCCCCCGCCCTGCCGGTGCCCCTCAATCTTCCCCCCACCATGGGCTGCTGGCTGAACTGTATTCGAACCCCGCCCAGCGATCTCCTGAGCCTGTAAAGTGCCCGGGGGGGGGGGGGGGGGGGATCATATGTCCTTAGTGCCTGGAACATGGAAAGGGCATTTCCCGACCCATGGACTAAGCATCTGAGGCTGCTGTCAGAGCTCATACATCACCCAGCACCGGGCGCAGATGCATCCACCTCTGGGGTGGGGCGGCTGGTTACCCGGGGACCCGTCGCCCGGCGCTGAGACGCGCCCACCTCTGGGGCGGGGCGGCCGGTTACCCAGGGACCCCTCGCCCGGCGCTGAGATGCGCCCAGCTCTGGGGCGGGGCAGCCGGTTACCCAGGGACCCCTCGCCTGGCGCGGAGACGCGCCCACCTCTGGGGCGGGGCGGCTGGTTACCCAGGGACCCCTCGCCCGGCGCGGAGATGCGCCCACCTCTGGGGCGGGGCAGCCGGTTACCCGGGGACCCCTCACCCTGCGCGGAGATGCAGCCACCTCTGGGGAGGGGCGGCCGGTTACCCAGGGACCCCCTCGCCTGGCGCTGAGACGCGCCCACCTCTGGGGCGGGGCGGCCGGTTACCCAGGGACCCCTCGCCCGGCGCGGAGATGTGCCCACCTCTGGGGCGGGGCGGCTGGTTACCCGGGGACCCCTCGCCCGGCGCGGAGATGCAGCCACCTCTGGGGCGGGGCGGCCGGTTACCCAGGGACCCCTCACCTGGCGCTGAGACGCGCCCACCTCTGGGGCGGGGCGGGGCGGCCGGTTACCCAGGGACCCCTCGCCTGGCGCGGAGACGCGCCCACCTCTGGGGCGGGGCGGCTGGTTACCCGGGGACCCCTCGCCCGGCGCGGAGATGCAGCCACCTCTGGGGCGGGGCGGCCAGTTACCCGGGGACCCCTCACTTGGTGCGGAGATGCGCCCACCTCTGGGGCAGGGCGGCTGGTTACCCGGGGACCCCTCGCCCGGCACGGAGATGCAGCCACCTCTGGGGCGGGGTGGCAGGTTATATAGCTCAATGCCTGAGCAACCCATGCCAGTCTCCCTCCCCATCCCCAGATACCCCCGTTACCTCTGCTGGGCCCTGGGCTGCCTTGAGTGTCAGCCATGGGGCCACCCAGCTTATGTCCCCAGGAGGGAATTTCTGAAGAGGGTGAAGTGAGCAGCTCATAAGCCCCTCCCTTCTCGGGGCTGGCAGCCCGGGGGCATGGTGGGGAGCTGCCTCCAGTCTGTGTCCCCCCCCATGGAGTGCAGGATGGACCCCTCCAGTCTGTGTCCCCCCCCCCCCGCATGGAGGGCAGGATGGACCCCTCCGGTCTGTGTCCCCGTCCCCCATGGAGGGCAGGATGGACCCCTCCGGTCTGTGTCCCCGTCCCCCATGGAGGGCAGGATGGACCCCTCCAGTCTGTGTCCCCCCCCATGGAGGGCAGGATGGACCCCTCCAGTCTGTCCCCCCCCCATGGAGTGCAGGATGGACCCCTCCAGTCTGTGTCCCCCCCCCCCCATGGAGTGCAGGATGGACCCCTCCGGTCTCTGCCCCCCCCATGGAGTGCAGGATGGACCCCTCCGGTCTGTGTCCCCCCCCTCATGGAGGGCAGGATGGACCCCTCCGGTCTCTGCCCCCCCCCCCCATGGAGGGCAGGATGGACCCCTCCGGTCTGTGTCCCCCCCCCCCCATGGCCGCAGGGGCTGAGCTGGGGTAGATCAGCCTGTCTCGCCAGGGCTCCCCGAGTGACAGGCAGCTCCAGCCCCCACTGGCCCCCCGGGGGCGCCTGTCCGTGGTGCAGGTGGGGCTGGTTCGAGCCAATGGGGGTGGGTGGGGGTGAGAGAGCTGGGCTGCCCCCTGGTGGCGTGTGTGTGTGTCTGTGTACTGACCCCCGCTGGTTACCCCCTCACAGCCCAGCCTCTTTACCCCCCCGGCTGACCATGGCAGCCAGAAAACCTAACCCCCTCCCCAAGAGATGGGTCAGGAGCATTGGGTCATTTGGCACCCAAGTAATCAAGCCATTGATGAAAGAGCTCGCTTCTGGGGTGGTGAGCTGCCGCGGGGAAGGGGTTAATGGGACGTGAGTGGGGCAGGGTGGCAAAGAAGGGGTTAACTGGGCGGGAGTGGAGGCGAGGAGGAGGGGAAGGAGCTAATGGGGCAGGGCGTTGCGGCGGGGAAGGGGTTAACGCGGCGGGCTGTAGCGAGCATTCGGGCGGGGGGAGGAGGGGGCGGCGCTGGGGGGCGGGGCCGGGGGCGGGGCTTGGGGGGAGCTGTCAGCTGGTCGGGGTGGGGGTTGGACTTCCTGGAGCGGGGACTTGTCAACAGGCGGTGGGTCTGGCCCGAGTCGAGTCGGAGCGGGGCGGGCGCCCCCAGGGCAGGGAAGAGAGAACCCAGCCCCCCCCCCCCCCCGAGACGTACCCCCCCTTCCCCTGATCCTGCCCCTTGGGGCACTTCCCCACCCTGCCCCCAACTTCAGGGAACTTTCCAGTCCTGCCCCCTCCGTGGTGGGCGGCCGGGATGCCCGGAGCCCCCCAGTACTGCCCCGTGACCTTTGACCTGCCCTGTGACCTTTGATCTGCAGGTGAGCTACAATCAGGGGGGCACCGTAGCCCTCCATTTGCTGCGCCACCCGCGGGGATGTCGCCGCCCCCGCCTCCGTGTCTGGCCGGAGACCCCGGCATGGGCCCGGTGTGGCCCCGGCCCCGGTGAGCCGGCGCAGGGACCATGAGTGGCGCCCGGAAGAAAAGCAGCTTCCAGATCACCAGCATCACCAGCGAGTTCGAGCCGCCGGCGGCGCCGCCCGCCCTGGAGCCGCCCGAGGACACGGCCGCGCCGCGCAACGGGCCGCCCGGTGCTGCCTCCCGCTTCCGCCTGGTGAAGCTGGACCAGGGCCCGGGCGAGCCCTTCAAACGGGGCCGCTGGACCTGCCTGGAGTTCTACGACCATGACCCTGAGCACCAGGCTGTGGGGCGGCTCCTGGGCGCCCCCCGGCACCCACAGTCCCTCGACTCCCGCCTGGAGCTGGCTGGGCTGCTGCCCAAGCCCCACGGCTACTTCAGCCCCCCGCCACCGCTGCGTGGGCACGGCCACTCCCAGGGCACGGCCCATCCCGGCGAGCACTTGCCCCACTCGCTGGGGGGCGGGGAGAGGACGCCTGGGGGCAGAGCTCACAGCCATGGGGCCGCCGCGGAGCCGAGCCTGGGGGTCGAAGAGCTGCTGCTACCCCACAGCCTCGCCCAGCGCATCCGGAGGGAGATGGAGGAGCGGCACAAGGTAAGTGGGCCCGGACACCTGGGTTCCGTCGGGGACGGGAGTGCCACGGGGTAACCCCACTAGCCGGGGTTGGAGGTGACCACAGGGGGGATGGCGAGTGGCTGGGGAGGGAGGGGGTGACTGTGGTGGGGCAGCCCCTTGGGAGCCATCTCACCCCTCTTCCAAAGACCTGCTCGGGGTAGCGTTGGCCTGCGGAACTCCCTGCCACTGGATGCTGGCAGGGCTGAGGTTTATTGGGGGTGGGTGGGTGAGGACCACCCTCTCCTGTGCCATAATGTGGTGAGGTGCATTGTGGGAATTTCTGAGCCCTGACCCCCACCTCCCCAGCTGCTAACTCTCCCCCTCCGTGTCCCCATCTCACCCCATAGCCAGACAGTGCCCCACCCCGGAGGGGACAGGCCACATCTCTAACTCTGGCTCTCCTCCCCAGGTGCCACCCCGAGGCTCCCGCCCCTCATCCCCAGCCCCCCCGTTCTTCCGGGAAGGGAGCCCTGTCCGGAGGGGGTCAGACCCCTTTGGAGGCCTGGCCCGCTCCATGTTCGCTATGGGGGGCCACCAGGACAGCGATGATGAAAGGTGAGGCGGGATTTCCTGTCCGCTGCGCCTGGTGGAGGGCGGGACTTCCTGGTTTGCCGAGGAGTGGGTTTGGGGCGGGGGGAGGGGGCTGCAGTGCTGAGGCCGACGGGGAGCAGGCCGGGGGCAGCCGTGCTCAGTGGAAGAGGAAGGAAGCCGAGGGGGGGAAGTTGCATTTGAACGGCTGGCAGCGGATGTGACGCAGTAGTGCCTCCCGGATCCGGGGTGGGGGGACATCGGGGAGGGATCCCGGCAGCAGAGGAGGGGGGTGCAAGGTGGGGGTAGGGAAGCAGATCAGGGAGACCCTACAACAACAAACCTCTTCACGGGTTACGCCTTCCTTTTGGGAAACCCTACAATAACGAGCGAGTGCTCCCAAAGCCCCCTGACACCACCAAGGCGGCCTGTACAGGCCTGCAGCCTCTGAGAGACCCTACAATAACAAACTGTCCCCAGTGCTTCCAGCAGACCCGGGAGTGAGGGGCACCGGCAGGGCTGGGCTAGCAGGGGCTGCGGGTCGGGAGTGAGGGGCACCGGCAGGGCTGGGCTAGCAGGGGCTGCGGGTCGGGAGTGAGGGGCACCGGCAGGGCTGGCTAGCAGGGGCTGCGGGTCGGGAGTGAGGGGCACCGGCAGGGCTGGGCTAGCAGGGGCTGCGGGTCGGGAGTGAGGGGCACCGGCAGGGCTGGGCTAGCAGGGGCTGCGGGTCGGGAGTGAGGGGCACCGGCAGGGCTGGCTGGCAGGGGTTGTGGGTCGGGAGTGAGGGGCACCGGCAGGGCTGGGGGGGGCAGGGGCTGTGGGTCGGGAGTGAGGGGCACCGGCAGAGCTGGGGGGGGCAGGGGCTGTGGGTCGGGAGTGAGGGGCACCGGCAGAGCTGGGGGGGGCAGGGGCTGTGGGTCGGGAGTGAGGGCACCGGCAGGGCTGGGCTAGCAGGGGTTGTGGGTCGGGAGTGAGGGGCACCGGCAGGGCTGGGCTAGCAGGGGTTGTGGGTCGGGAGTGAGGGGCACCGGCAGGGCTGGGCTAGCAGGGGCTGTGGGTCGGGAGTGAGGGGCACCGGCAGAGCTGGGGGGGGCAGGGGCT
>NC_088806.1:1675943-1736812 GCF_011386835.1 Chrysemys picta bellii
GGGCCTGTGCCCCAGGGGCTCATGGGAATGTGGGGGGGGGCTGTGCCCCGGGGGCTCATGGGAGCAGGGGGAGGGTGGGGGGGCTATTTGTCCCAGGGGCTGAGGGGGAGGTATCCGTGCCCCAGGAGATTCTGGGATAGCACAGGCCCCCCACCCCAGTCTCAACCCTTGCTCTCCCCCAGGTCCGTTTCCTGCTGGGCTCTGCCCCGGACAAGGTGCCCCCCAGCCCGGAGCCCCCAGCCCCCCGGGCCCCCCTGGCACCGGCGTGGCGGAGGATGGGCGGGCGACAACGGGGTTCAGGGAGGCGGCGGGGGACCTGGCCACCCCCGAGCTGCACACCAGCCTGGCCCTGGGCGAGGAGGTTCGGGTGGCCAACCCACCAGGGCTTCGACGCCCACCGGGCCGCCCAGGAGCTGCTGGTCACATCCTTCCTCGCCCCGCTGCAGTGTGGAGGGCAAGGCGGCCGCAGGTGAGAGATGGGCAACCCCCAGTCCCCCACTGTCTCCCAGCACTGCCGGTGCCCCTCACTCCTGAACTACAGCCCCCCCCCCAGTTCTGCCGGAGCCCCTCACTCCTGACCCCAGCCCCTGCCAGCCCAGCCCTGCCCCCCCCCAGCTCTGCCGGTGCCCCTCACTCCCGACCCACAGCCCCTGCCAGCCCGGCCCTGCCCCCCCCAACCCTGCCGGTGCCACTCACTCCCGACCTGCAGCCCCTGCCAGCCCAGCCTTGCCCCCCCCTGCTCTGCCGGTGCCCCTCTCTCGCAACCCGACAGCCCCTGCCAGCCCGGCCCTGCCCCCCCCCCAGCTCTGCGGTGCCCCTCACTCCCGACCCACAGCCCCTGCCAGCCCGGCCCTGCCCCCCCAACCCTGCCGGTGCCCCTCACTCCCGACCCGCAGCCCCTGCCAGCCCAGCCCCTGCCCCCCCCAGCTCTGCCGGTGCCCCTCACTCCGACCCGCAGCCCCTGCCAGCCCAGCCCTGCCCCCCCCAGCTCTGCCGGTGCCCCTCACTCCCGACCCGCAGCCCCTGCCAGCCCGGCCCTGCCCCCCCAGGTCTGCCGGTGCCCCTCACTCCCAGCCTCTCTGTGCTCGCCCAGGTATGAACATCCCCGGGAGCAGCAGCTGTACCAGGGGCTCGTGAGCCTGCAGGTGCCCGCAGAGGAGGTGCTGAGCTGCGCCCTGCAGGAGAAACTGTCACTCGTCCGATCGCAGCCTGAACCCCGCAGGGTGAGTAACCCTCAGTGGGGCCTGTCCCCTCTAGGGGGCACTGGCCCCAGGGTGGGGACTGGCTGGCTCAGGGGGCAGGGAATGGGGCAGGCGCTGGCTCGGGGCAGCTCTAGTTCTCACCAGTGGGGTGTCTCCTCCCCTTCCCAGGAGCCCGTCCCCGAAGGCCCGACCTGCTGATGTTCTACGAGCCCCAGGAGCTGGTCGCGGAGACCCCGTACCTGGGCGTGGAGGGCTGCCCCCCCTGCGGCTCCAGCCCCAGATCCGACCCCCGGCCTCCACCTTCCTCATGTTCCGCAAGCTCCAGCAGTGGGAGGCCTAGCGGGGCCGGGATGCGGCTGCCCCCTCGCCCCCTCCCTGACCCGTGTGGTTCTCACCCTTTGTACCCGGCCCCCCAATAAACCCCCCTCTGGGCTCAGCTGCGGTGCCTGAACATTGGGGCGCCCCACGTGGGCTGTGGCTCTCCCACGGGCAGGGTGGTGGATTGTGTTTCCCAGCATTCCTAGGGGGCGGGGGGAGACAGCCCATAATTCCTGGGCTCCAGGGAGCAGGGCTCTGCACGTGGGGGGGGGGGGGAAAGCGCCTATAAGTCCCAGTCGCCCTTGCGCGACGGGACTCCATTTCCCAGGAGGCCCAGCGGCGGCCAAGGCCCTTTTCCCGTCGTGCCCCGCGGGTAGGGATGGCGGGCGGCGAGCGGGCCGCGGCTGTCGGCGGCGGAATTCGAACGGGCGAAGCTGAGTTACCTGGACACCATCACCCAGGTAACGGGCCGACCATGGGGCGCAGCGGGGGGGCTCCCCGGGGCCTGTCTTTGGTTCTCAATCCCTCTCGGTTCTCCCAGGAGCTGCAGGAGGCGGCCGGGCTGATGGGGCAGCTGGACCGGAACCTGAGCGCCTGGGCCCGGCGGGCGGGGCAGCCGGAGGCGCTCGCCCAGGTAACGCCGCCCCCCCCCCGAATGGTCTGTCCCGTTTGTTCCCCCCCTCTCCCCAATGGTGCGTGCCACGCGCTGTTGTCCCCCAGTGCTAATGGTATAGCCCGTGTGTCCCTGCCACTGTTTCAGCCCACTGACCCCCCCCCCCGTTTGGTTTTAATGGTCTGGCCCACGTGCCCTCCCCCCCCCCCGCTCAGCTGGCTGCTCCCCCCATTCTAGTGGTCTCGTCTGTGTTCCTCCCCACCGTTTTCAGCCCACTGGTCTCTCCCCCCACCATGGTCTGGTCCACATGCCCCCCTTCTCAACCACTGTCCCTCCACATCTGGTCCAGGTGCCCCCCCCTGCCCAGCCCCCACTGTGGTGTGGTCCATGCGCCCCCCTTTTCAGCCCACTGCACCCCCACATCTGGGCCATGGGCCCCCCCCTCAGCCTGCTGTTCTCTCCCTGCAGGTGTGGCACCGCTTCCAGGCCCAGCTGGCTTCCGGTGTGCTGCCCCAGGGCCCCCCCGGGCTCCTACGGCCGGCCCTGACCCACCGCTGGAGGGAGATGGGAGCCCCTGCTGCCCCCCGCCCAATAAACGATGCCTCCGGCCTTGCTCCGCATCCTGTCTCGCTCCTTCTCGCCGCCCCCCAGGCGCCACGCGGGGGCAATAATTGGTAGCTTTTATTTATATATAATAGAATCAACATCTGTAAAGATAAAACTCCACGTCACACGCAGGGGGGGCCCTACAACCCCCCCCCCCCAAGCTCCAGGAGGGAACCAGCCCAGGGATCCAACCGGCACCACTCTGGGCCCACCCTCAGAAAGCAGGGCAGCGCTGCCCCCCCTTTGACAGCAGAAGGGAAACTGAGGCAGCTGCTGCCTGGTTGGTCTCCCCCCTCTAACAATAGATGCAAAGGGCCCCTCCCCTCCCTGCTGCAGAGAGATGAGCTGTTTGAGGGGGGGAAGCTTGTACAGCTGCCCCCTTCCCCCCCTCCCCCCGACAGCTGTACAAGCTCCAACTGGAGAGGGTGGGGGGGCTGTGTATTCAGCACACGGCAGCTGTAGCACCCCCCATGCAGATCTCCTCCAGGCTGCAGCGCGAAGCAGTGTCCAGCAGGGGGCAGCCCCTCTCACGGGCGGATTCGCTGAGCGCAAACCTGCGGGCCAGGCCAGGCCGGGCCGTCTGCCCGCAGGCGCCTGGGGCTGGGGGGGCACCCGGCAGCCAGTCCTGCCCGCCCCCCGTCCGACGGGCTCAGCCCAACTGTCCTCCAATGCAAAGAAAAAAAACGGGGGGGCTCCGGGCCCGAGCGTCCGCCGCTTCTCCCTCAGTGGGTGGCAGGGGTGGCCTTTGTGAAGGAGATAGATGGGGCGCTGGAAGCCTGCAGGGGGACAGGGGCAGTGGGTTAGTACAGGCCCTGCTCCCCCCCTCCGGAGCCCCCTCCCCCCAAATCAGCTAACATGTTGACTCGTTACGTGGCCACGGAGCTGCTGATCGGACTGTGAGCAACACCCCCAGAGACCTCCAGCTTTGCCCCCTGCCCCCGAGGAGCTGGGGAATCGGTCTGCGTCCTGACTATGAAGCCTGCTCGTTACTGGAGGCTCGTTAGGTTTGGTCTGTGTCAGCAGGGTCAGCTGCTGGCAGGTGGAGGTTTAGGGACCCCTGGCGCATGGGGGGGTCGAATAACCACTGAGGGCCCCGTGCGCCGTGAACTCAGCAAATTCTTTTTTGACCCTTCGCAACATCCGCTAGCAAGGAGTTCCACACGTTAACTGCACGGCGAAGGCTGGCTTGGCACAAGCCAAATGTTTCAAGGGGAAGTGTCGATTCGGACAGTATTTGATGGAAACATTTGGAAACTAGGTGAAATCCGATGAAGCATTGGTTTTGCCTTTGTGACTGATAAATATCAAACGTCCGTGTAATAATACAAATAGATAAGTTGCTCTATGGTAATTAGGCCTGACAAATTAGATGGGTCAGCAAACGTCTTTCACCATATCCACAAACCAACCAAGAAATCTTTCCACAGCTAATGGACATTTCCGGCTAAGCAACGGAAGGGGAATCCTACCTGAGAGCACAGTGACTTCGAAATAGCCTCATTACAAATGCACTAGCCAACGCACACTAAACGCAGCCTGATTTGTTGATTTAAGGACGCTGACGTTGTGTATTTCAACAGAGGGCCTTGACCAGTTGTTTCAACTGTTTATAAATCTTTAACTTTTTGACTCAACATCTACGGTCACTAAATCCTTATCCCAAAATTTCACACACCCGTGAACGGGTAAAAAGAGATGAAAACCGAAAAGAATGCTTAAAAAGAAACCTCACTATCCCCTGAAATCAAATTCTGCCAAGTCTGATATTACAAATATGAAAGGAACATGTTACTTCTTGTATTATCAAAACTAAATTAACACTGCAACACCACATTCAATAGTTTAGCTTTGATAACACAAAACACGCAACGTTTCTCAGTCTTTTGGAATTTTCTCCTTTACAGATTGGACTTTTTGGCCCCAATTTGGGACAAATCCAAATTTTGCGGAGTTTCCCTACAGGTCAGAAAAACTCAGTTCTCCCGATGGCAGTCATCCGCCATCGGCTTATTTGGCCTGGTGGCAGTTTGCCAGCAGGCCGGCCTGACAGATGAGTTATCCGCCCAGCCGCCCAAGTGGGTCCCCCTCTCACCTCTGGAGCTGTTGTAGGGCCTGGCCACCAGCTCGCAGCTGGAGAAGCCCACCTCCGGGGAGGTCAGGTAGGAGGGGAACTGCTCCGGTTTCAGCTTGATGCGGTAGTAGTTTCTGTAGATGGTTTCCTGGGGAGGGGAGACAGGCGTCAGGCTCCCAGCTCCCGCCACCAGGGGACTCCCCCCGCCCGCCCGCCCGCCGCTCACCGTCAGGTTCTTGCGCTTGCCATAGGAGGACCAGGGCTGGGGCTCCAGCAGCAGGAGGCCGCCGGGCCGCAGGTGGCGGAAGATGCGCTTGAAGAGCCGCTTCAGCCCGTCGTCCCCCCAGTTGAGGTGCACCCACTTGGTGAGGCTGAGGCACAGCACCATGTCGAACTCGGCGCCCTGCGTCTCCAGCAGCTCGTCCCGCTCCAGCACGTAGTTCCCCTGCGGGCACGGGGCAGAGTGACGGGCGGGGCCAGGGAGCCAGCCAGTCCCAGCACGTGCTGGGAGACCCCGGGCTCCCAACCCCCAACGCCCTCCCAGAGCCGGGGAGAGAACCCAGGTGTCCTGGTTCCCAGTCCCCCCTGCTCTAACCCCCCATCCCCGACTGCTCTCCCAGAGCCGGGGAGAGAACCCAGGCGTCCTGGCTCCCAGTCCCCCCTGCTCTAACCCCCCATCCCCGACTCCCCTCCCAGAGCCGGGGAGAGAACCCAGGAGTCCTGGCTCCCAGCCCCCCCTGCTCTGACCCACCAGCCCCCACTCCCCTCCCACAGCCGGGGAGAGAACCCAGGAGTCCTGGCTCCCAGCTCCCCCTGCTCTGACCCACCAGCCCTCACTCCCCTCCCAGAGCCGGGGAGAGAACCCAGGCGTCCTGGTTTCCAGCCCCCCCTGCTCTGACCACCAGCCCCCACTCCCCTCCCACAGCCGGGGAGAGAACCCAGGAGTCCTGGCTCCCAGCCCCCCTGCTCTTACCCACCAGCTCCCACTCCATTCCCAGAACCAGGGAGAGAACCCAGGAGTCCTGGCTCCCAGCCCTCAGGAGGATGTTTGATTTCCATGGCACCCCCCAGATATCAGCCCCCCCTCCAGACAGATTGGGGGCCCTCCCACACAGCCTCCACCCCCAGATCAGGGCCCTCTGTAGCCTCCCAGACCCCTCCTGCCACTGCTCCAGGGCGCACACCACTCAGCTCCCCTCAGCTATCTGGAATTCCCCCAATGCCACACAGCCCCCAGAGCTCAATGGGCCCTCTCCGTGCCCTGTCTGTCCCCATAAAGGTAAAGATCAGGACACCACCCCCCCCTTTCATGCCCAACTCAGACACACCCTCCCCACAAAACCTTCTGATCCAAAGAATGGGAGGGGAAACTGAGGCAGGGAGACCCACCTTGCCACACAGCAGGGTCAGAGCCAGGGAAGGAACCCAGGCGTCCGAGTCCCAAACCCCAGACTAGTGGCCAGAATCTCCATTCTTAGAGGTTTCTAAGGCCTGGCTTGGATTGGTCCTGCTTTGAGCAGGGGGCTGGACTAGATACCTCCTGAGGTCCTTCCAACCCTGATATTGTCTGACAGCTGGGACTGGACCTCGGTTCGGGGCAGTGGGGAGCAGAGGGGCTGCCAGCCTCCATGCTGGGGGCATCTACACGAATCTCCCCCCCCCAGGAGTTCAGTCCGTGACCCATTTCTCTCTCTAGACGCTTGGCTGCATTAATCAACCATCTACTGGGTGATCCCAGTCACTTCCCCGCCGTGCCTCAGTTTCACCTCCCATCCTGTGGGGATTTCGATGGGTGGCTCCTCAGGGCAGACACTGTCTGGTGGTGGGTCTGGGCAGCGGCTGGCACAAAAGAGGTCGGGGTCTGGGTGAGGGAGGGAGATCTGGTGGCACAAAGGGGGTCCCCGATCGTGGTCAGGGTGGTGTCTGGGAAGCCCTGATCTCAGTTGGGGGTCGGTGGTTCCAGATATGGGACCCCCTCAAGATTTCTATTCTTACACCTCCAGCTGCTGGCGTCTCTAAGTCAGAGTCTGGACCCAGCACAGAAATTCACCCACCCGCAAGCTCCCGGCCTGAGCCTCAGGCGCTGGAAGGGGTCAGGCATCTTTACCACAAGCCTTCTGGGTGAGATGACGCTATGGGTTCCAGCATGCCCTGCTGGCCGCACGGCCTGCTGGGACTCGTAGTCCCATGCCAGGCCTGTGTGGGAATGGATGCTGGGCTCTGGCTGATTTGCCCGGGAGGCTCAGGGCGATTGGAGGCTTTCTGCTCACTTTCCGTCCAGGCACCAGAAGAGAACCCAAGAGTCCTGACTCCCCTCCCTCCAGCTGCTAGCCAATGCGCCTGCCTTCAGAGAACCGTGGGCGGTCACCTCAACACCCCTCAGATATGCCAAGCGTCCCTCAGCCCCCAGCGCCGCCTCGCAGAGCGGCGGGGCGTATTTGCACTCCTGTTCCACGGGGGAGGCGTGCCCCGCTTTGGGATTTCCTAGGGAGCTCTGCCGGGGACAGGCTGCCCTGCCCTGCAGGACCATCTGCCAGCGTATAGATTATCCCCGAGATGAGAACCTGCTTCCCCGCCATACTGTCACGGGCTAGATCTAGGTGATCGCAGCTTCGCAGCTGTTACACGGCCCGGGAAACATTTCTCTGCATACCGGCCGCTGGATTTCTCTCGGCCCTGCGCATAGAATCCCCCCCCCCCTCCGATGCGTCTTGTTCTCCGCCCATTCGGCGGCAGATCTCAAAGCACACGGGCGGAGGCTTGGTAAGGATCGTTAGGGGAATTCCAGTCCTCGGAGCTAGGCTCCTTAACTCCCGTGAGCCTCACGCAAGGCTCAGCATTGGACAGTGGGGAAACTGAGGCAACGGGGTCAAGAGGAGAGTGGAGAATAGGAACCAGATAGAAGCCAGAAATGCCACCCCAGGAAACTGACCCAACCCAGCTACCCTCCCGGCCAGATCTCTGGCCAGCCCATTTCAGGTAAACCGAGGCAGGGGTAAACCAAACTGGCCAAGGTCACAGGCACCGCCCCCACCACACACAGTTCTGTTCTCTCCTGCTTCCGGTGGGGAATTCTGACTCTGTGAGGGGATGGACGGACAACTCGGCTGCCCCTCACCCGAGGGGCTCTGCTGAAACAAGCCAGGAGACCTCCAGGCAAGCCTCACGGAGCTGTTTAACCGGTCCCTCCCCGGTGGCACCATCCTGGTAGTTGCACTGGTCTCCTGAGCGCAGGAGAATCCTGGCCCCCCGCATGCACCCCCGCCCCCCAGTAAGGTGGAGTCTCTCACCCTGAATAGCCTGCGTTAACAGCCCAAGAAGCTATTCCACCCACCCCCCTCACCCGAACACGGCCCCCCCAGACAAGGGCTGCGTGACCTACCAGCCCATAAGCCACTGGCCGGCCTAGGAGATGAGGTATTTACCGCCCTCTCAAATGGGATGGGAGGGCTCCTCCTACCAACCACCAGTCCCTCCCACCCCCGGATTTTAGGGGGCGTGTCTCCAGGCTGTTGTGTGACCTCCCACTGAGAGCCGCTGAGTGGGCGGCTGCTACCCACACCTGTTGCACCCCGAAAAGGTGGGGCCGTCCCCCCCACACATCCTAGGCCTCTTACCCGCACAAAGATCACGTTGTCGGGAAAGTCGGCGGCACCGGCCCCGTCCTGGGGCACCCGGGGGGCAGCAATGGGCCCCCTGCTGGCTGCCAGCGAGGCGGGGAAGCAGCCCCTCCGCCTTTTGGAGCCAGCTCCCTCCGGCACCTCCTCATCGTCCTCCTGCTGCTGCTGGATCTCCTCGGACAGGTAGTGGCGGATGTTCTGGCGGGCCGAGTGGATCAGGGCCCCGTCTATGTCCAGCCCCACCACCCGGGCGGGTTTCCACTTCTTGGCCACGCTCAGGGTAAGGTGCCCCACGTTGCAGCCCAGGTCCAGCACCTCTTTGCCCTGGAACCACTCAGGTTTCATGACACGCAGCCGGGCGTCCTCGCAGTTAGGGTTCCGGTAGCCGTAGTATTTGCAGTAGTTGCCGTATTGGAACTTCCTCTGTTGACGCCTCCGCTTGGCCGTGGGCAACTGTTGGTGCCGCCCGGCCCCTTTGCCCTTTTCCGGGCTACTCTTGCCCGGCTGGCCCCCGCCTTTGCCCCCACCCGGGGTGGGGGGAGGCGGCGGCAGCTTGGCTCCCCCGGCCGCCTCCGATTTGCTGCAAGTCCGGCGCCTTTTGCGGTGGTGGCGGCTGCTGGAGGAGGAGGCGCAAGAGGGTGTGACGCAGCCCGCACCCTCGGCGGCCAGGGGAAGCAGCGGGGAGACCACCTCGTCCCTGCAGTTGATGGCCGTGTTGAGTTCGTAGGGCTGTGGGGTGGGGCAGGCAGCGTCACAGGCTTTGCAGGCAGCCGGCTTACAGTCCCCAGCCCCGCCCCCGCTGCCCCGCTGCTGCCCCCGGTGGCGGTGGCGCTTGCGGCCCGTCTTGAAGGGCGAGGCCAGCACCAGGGCCGCGTCGCCGTCCTGGGCGTTGAGGCTGAGCGGGTCCGTGATGTCCTTGGGGATGAGGATCTCCACCGGGTCGCGGCCCTTGGCCGGCAGCGGCGACGACTTGGGGGTCTCAGCATTGAGGGCCTGGTTCACCTCCTCGTCCAGGAGGCTGTTGAGGTTGAGGGGGTCGAAGATGTTGCCCCCCAGCAGGAACTCGGAGGGCAGCACCGGGTCGCACTCGGAGTTGACCCGGCGCCGGCGCTTGGAGGCCGGGTGCTTGAAGCCCACGTTGCAGCTGTTCCGCCGCTTGCCCCCGGCCGGCCGGTGGGTCTGGAAGCCATTGCGAGGCCGCTGCAGCTCGCCCACGCTGTCTTCCTCCTTGGGGCCGGCCCCCTGGTGCAGGGCGGCCTCCTGGTGCGGCCGCCCCGGGGGGCCGCTTCCGCCCCGGCGCTGGCCCAGCGGGGCGGCCTCCTCGTGCAGCTGCACGAGGGGGCCGCCTCCGCGCCTGCCGCCTTCCCCGCGCGGCGGCCCGCCCCCTTCCCGACGCTGATTGGCCAGGGCGGCCTCCTCGTGCAGCTCCGTCGAGGCGGCCTCCTGGTGCAGCTGCACCAGGGGGCCGCCCCCTCCCCCCGCTCCGCCCCCCGTCGCGGGCGGGGGCTTGAGGGGCGGCGGCGGGGCCGGGACCAGGAACGTCTCCTTGTCAGCCGCCATCTCGATCATCTCCTGCATGGGGGCGGGCGGCCGCGCTCCGGATCCGGCCGCCTCCCTCCCCCCGCGCGCCGCTAACTCGCTCAACTGCCGCACCCGCCCCTCACGGGCTCCGCCTGCGCATGCGCCTCCGGCAGGCGGCGCAGCCGCACTCGCTTTCCTCCGCGGCCTTCGCCCCTCCGGGGGCCCCAACGCGCATGCGCTCCGCCCCTCCCCGCGACGACGCACCGTCCCCGCCTCTGGGTGGCGCATGCGCGGCCCAGCCGCCCGCGCGAGGCCCAAGAGGAGACAGCCGCGGCTCGCGTCTCCCAGCTCAGACGCGATGGCAAGGCGGCCCCCCCGCCCGTGGTAGATATAGTCGGGGGGCGGGCACGCCCCGAACCACGCCCCCTCCCGCGGCCGCGAGCCAATCAGAGCGCCGTGTTTTCCCTTCCCACGTGGAATGGCGGCCAATGCGCTCGACGGACGCTCCCTTCGCTAACGTTGCCCCTGCGCGTTACAAGCCCCGCCCCCGCCTCCCTTCCTCCCGCCCCGCCGCCGCGGCCTAAGCCAATCAGGGAGCACAAGGAAAACTACGTAAGCCAATCGGAGCGCTCGACTCTCATCCGGCCTAGCTCCCATGGGCCGTGCGGTGGGGTCCTCCGAGCTCGGAGCTGTCCACCCAAAGTGCCTGTTGGGGGATTTCCCCCCCACCCTATTAAACAGTGTCTAGCCAGGCTTCGGTGGCAGGAACCGGGTTAAAAAACGTGGTGTGTGGAAACGGATTTGACACCCGACGCCGGTTCAGGCACTGACGTGGACACCTCCCCGTCCAGCTCAGTCCGCCGCCTGTTGGGGGAGGGGCTGGGGGGTCTGGGCTGCTTTCCCCCCCGGGGCCATCCCGCCTGGCGCGGGGTGGGTGTAAACCCCACGCCGCGCGCCGTGTGGACGGTGAATTCAGAGCCCGCTCGTTGTTTTTCACCTCAAATATCAAGCCCCCGCCCAGAGGCGGTGGACAAGGGTCACGTGCGCGGGAGGCGCAAGGCATGTTGGGAGTTGTAGTTTTCCCCCCCGCCGTGGTGGCTCTGCGGCTGCGCAGAACGAATTTCCCCGCCTGGCTGTAAATATATGCTCCCCTCCTCCCTCTTTGTAGGGGTGGGAAAGAGGAGGTGGGGGCATCACCTGGCCTCCCCCAGGAGTGGACAGGTGGGTAGCTCCCTCTCCCCCCGACCTTTCACCCCGATTGGAGAATGGTGACCTCTGACCCCTCAGAAGGTGGGGGTCACCTGCCCTGCCTTGGCCGAGTGAACTGCGACCTCTGACCCTGACCCTTCACCCCAGGGAGGTCACCTGGCTTTTCACATGAAGGGAAGGAGCCTGATCTCTGACCCCTGCTCCCCCTCCAGCCTCTGACCTCTGACCTTTGCAATTTCCCCGACAGCCGCATCTCCCCATTCACAACCTTCCACCTCTGGCCCAGGGCGGGATGGGGGATTCCTGACCCGTTCGACCTCTCACCTCTGACCCCAGGAGCGGTCCTGGTACCTCTCACACCCTGACCCCAGCCCTCCTAGTGAAGGGGGGCCGGCTGGAAGATGAACACATTATTGGAGGCACCTGCCTAGGGTGGCCACTCACACATCACGGTCCCACTTGCCCCAGCTGGTGTGACCCTGCTCCCGCCCGCATGACCTCAGACGCATGTTGCATGGAAGATCATGCCACTTGGGGCAGGACTTCTTAAAGACAGACACCCCCTCCATCCAATATCAGAGAAAAACAGATCTGGTTTTGTCTGAGTACTGGATAGGGAACACACCCTAGAAAAGCAGGACTGTCCAGTTTAATACCAGACAAGGGGTCTGTCTGGTCTGAGACTACAGATCCCAGGATGCATATAGTGAGAGACATCCCCTGTCCCAAAGGTTTTACAGTCTAAATAGATAAGACAGGCAAGGGGTGAGAGGGAAAACGGAGCAGGCAGAGGGAGGTTGCCTTAGGTTATATACAAATCTGTAACTCTCTAAGTAATACAATGCTAAGGGCAGCATGGGTAAGACTGAATACGTGCTTTGCAATTCCTTGATGTAACTGCTGGGTGTATCACATTGAATTAATCAATAGCTGTACACATTAGAGTTTTGTGTATTAAATATCACATTTAACATCATCTATAAAACTGCTGTAAGATCAAGCTGTGTTACAAAGGGTTTTACGGGCCAGATATCAGTGAGGCTATATGTACACCATGGCTGAATCAGGGTCTGTATACTAAATGTCTCATAAAGCGTGTGTAGGGGGGCCAGTTACCCTGCTCCTGAGATAAGAGGAGTGAGAACAGCTGAGGGAAGCTGGCAGAGTAGCTGACCACAGGTGTGGCCAGCTCAATCAGGGCCCAGCTGGCCTTGATAAGAGGGCTGTGAGGGAGAGGCTGGGTCAGAGTCTCACTCCAGCCTTGAGGTGGGAAAGACCTAGCTGCCTGGGAGTACAGGGTACTGGAAAAAGAGCAGTGTTGGGGAAGGGCAGTAGGAGCTGGAGAGCTCCAGCCTGCCATCTCCCCAGGCTGAGGCCTGTAGAGGTGCAGCTCAGGGGATAGGCAAAGAGGTGGCAGATCCAACCCCCTTGCCAGTGATAAGTGGCCATGACAGACTGCAGTCTGCCCCAGTGAGCAGGGGTTAGATGATGACTGGCAGTAGCTACTGAGGCAAGGGGGGGTTCACATGGGAGGGGAGACCCAGAGTGTGAGGGTACTGCTGGGGGCAGAACCCCAAGGTAGAGGGCACTGGGGTCTGGGAGGGACATGGGGGGGCCTGAGGCAGAAGAGACACCAGCCAACAGGAGGCGTTCCGAGTGCTGGGATTGAGCTAATTCCTGGATGATCAGCAAGAGGTGCCACAGCGGTGAGTTAGCAACCATGGCTGAATGCGCTCAATGTTCTATAAAGCATAATGTAATGAAAGGCTTATTTGGTTTTAAAATAAAATATATATGATTAGGGTCAAGTAAATTATTTCAGGGTAGGGATGGTTAAATTGCCCCATACTATACTGGTCAGACCACATATGGACCCTCAAACATTCATATACACAGGTCTATAATATATAAATCCATTGGGCCTCACATATAGGGGGGAGGAGTCCCTTTTTCAGGCCCATAAGGTCTAGGGACCTATATAGATCCATGGGGGTGCATAATATAAATGTATATGCATGCCCATGAAGTCCATATTATAGATCCATCTGCAGGCTCCATATCTCAGCCCCCGTATAGCCATGAAGGGTCCATATAGGGGGCCAGCCGCTACAGAGATCCACACACACAAAGACCCATAACATAAAGCTGTTTAAAATCCATAATCTATGGGCCTACTCCATATCATAGACTATCAGGGCTGGAAGGGACCTCAGGAGGTATCTAGTCCAACCCCCTGCTCAAAGCAGGACCAATTCCCAACTAAATCATCCCAGCCAGGGCTTTGTCAAGCCGGGCCTTAAAAACCTCCAAGGAAGGAGATTCCACCACCTCCCTAGGGAACCCATTCCAGTGCTTCACCACCCTCCTAGGGAAAATTTTATTTATATATATATATATATATATACACACACACACACACACACACACACACACACACACACACACTCTCTCTCTCTCTCTCTCTCTCTCTCTCTCTGAGCCATAGGGTCCATAATCTACCCATATACAGACCCACAGGGAGATATAACTTCCATAAAGTCCATAATCTAGAGCTCCAGTCCATATACAGATCCATAGGGTTATATGTAACCAATAATAATATAGCCCCCCTATAGGGTCCACAATCTATAGGGTCAGTGCACAGTGAAACCACGTGGTCATCAGTGTGGTTTAGTTCCCCATGAGGCAATGCGCAGGCGCCATCCCACACCTCGCCTTTGCCAAGACGAGCGTGCGCAGTGAGTTCGACCAACGCGCGCGTCTTTTCTCCAGCCCTCTGCTGATGGCTGCGCATGCGCATGGAGCCGGCCTCAAAGCAAGCGTCGTCGCCGCGGAGACAGAGCGGCGGCCGGGCTGAGAGGTTGCGCATGCGCACTGGAGTCTCCCGCGCCCCGAGGGGCCGTTAGGCGCGCGTGAGGCTAGAGGGCGCTTTGAGGAGGTGCGCGCGCGCGCGGCGGCGGGGGGAGGGAGCGCGCCGCGGAGGGCGCTGAAGGAAAAAAGGCGCCAAAGCTGTCCCCACCTGTTGAAGCTAATAGAGAGATCCTAGCTTGGGTCAAACACGCCCCATTTAGGTACCCATGGCCTCCCCACGCCTGGTTTACCTCATGAAAAGGCTCGGTCGCCCCTCCCCTTGCATGGCCTGCCTTCCTGGGTCAATATGGTGCCAGGGATCTACGCCAACATAGCGTTGCCGGAGGGCCAATAAACCAAGAGAACCGTGTCTGTTTTACCTCACGAAAAGTTGGCTCGGTCGCCCCTGGCTTGGCAATACCTCCTGTGTCAATATGGCGCCAGGAACCTACACCAACATGGCATTGCCGGAGGGCCAATAAACCAAGAGAACCATGTCTGTTTTACCTCACGAAAACTTGGTCCAGTCGCCCCTGGCTTGGCGATGCCTCCTGTGTCAATATGGTGCCCCTGCACACAAAACGGGCCAATGTAATCTCACCGGAAGGCCAAAAAAACCCTTTATAACTATGTCTATTTTACCCCATAAAAGTGTCAAAAGGGGGCCCCTGTTTGGTGTTGCTTCCTGTACTAATATGGCGCCCGGATGCTCCTATACTAAAAAGTCCCAACATGTAGACATTGGAGGGCCAAATGCCCAGGTCTATTTTACCTCACGAAAGGTGTTGATATAGAGCCTGGTTGCCCCCCTTGCCTGTTGTATCAATATGGCACCCAGCCCCCGCACCAAAACCACACCAATATCATGTCGCACACCGAAGGGACCAAACCCCCAAATGACCACCTCTGTTCTCTCATGAAAGGTGTCGCCACGGGGCCATGGCATTGCCTCTTGCGTCAGTATGACGCCTTAGTCTACCATGGCTGCACCAAAAATGTGCCTATTTGCCACCCCCATCCTGGCCAGAAAAGCACCAAGATGGTAATGCTGATGGGGCAAAAAGGCTAAAAAATCATGTCTCTTTTACCTCATAAAAGGTGCCAATGTGGACCTTGGTCGCCCTTGGTTGCCCAAAATACTCAAAATTCCCTAGTCATCGTCTCATGGGAGATGCGTACTTAGGAGGCGAGAAAATGATGGTAGATAGATATGACACCCCTATTCTTATTAGGGTGTTCAGTGGAAATGGAGTTGAACATGGGTATGGTTTTCACCCTGTTTTGCACAACACAACAGCCACGGGATGCCCTGTTGATCCCACCTTTCCACACATCCGGGCCCAATTCTGCTTTCGCTCACACTGGTGTACATCTGGAGTCACTCCACTAGAATCAACCGAGGTATACTGGTGTAAAGCAGAGGCCCAGTGTGAGAGGAGAATTGGGCCGAGCAGGTCGTATTAACGCCCATCCCAAACTGAGGATCTGGCCCACAGGGTTTGGCAAATGTTCCGTAAGAGGCATGTAAACATTTCATCCTCACAACATTCCTGTGTGCTAGAGATTGTTAAACATTTAACTCGCTCGCTATCAATCAGGGCAAACTTTGCGCCAATGTCAGTAGCCATGTCTCCCCACCCAAGTATATAAACACGTCTTTAATTCCCATTAACTTCACCAGGGTTTAAGCACATCTTAAGTGTTTTGCTGAATTAGGGCCTTAGATTATGAGCTCTTTGGAACAGATGCCATCTTTTTGTTACGTGTGTTCAGCTATAACAATGAAAAGAACGCACAGTAATGTACTCCCATGTAAATCCGAAGTAATTCCAGTAAGTTGGCTACACTTCTTTGTATTTACACCGACATAAGTGTAATAACAGTAGCAATAATTCGTGGGGCAGAGGTCTTTGGACCAGGTAGACTCTGGATTCTAGCAACCAAAGGAACTCTTGAGCCTGCTTCTCATTTATACAAAGTTCCTAGAAGTATAAAGAGACCTTATAGTAGACCTGAGATTTGGGCCCATTGGCTTTAATTAACATATGATCATTAATTCACTTGGCCACTTTGTGCCACCAGAAAACTGGGAAATAGTTACATGATGGAAAAGAAAAGAAGGCATTTCTCACACAAAACCTGCTTCAATTTAGAAATCAATTCATTTCTTAGATTCATAAATATTAAGTCCAGAACAGATCATTTTTCATGTAAAGACCGCAAGCAATAGAGGAGGTAGTTAAATGGGTGTATGCTTGTCTGGATGCAACCTAAATCTATATGGCCCTTTCAAATCAATTTAAGATTCTGCACTCAAGGGACGGACAAACAGGTGTAACTTTTATGTGTCCACAAGATCAGAGTTTCAGCGTCAAGTGTGTGTGTGTGTGTGGGGGGGGGGGTGCTGCATTGTGTTTCTTTCTTGCTTTAATTTCAGCACTTGGGAAGATGATGAAGAAAACATTTGCCCCTCCGGTGGCAAAACCCCATGTCCTTTCTTTGAGGGAAGGCCCTGAGCATCATGGGAAGAAGGAGGATGCGAGGGCAAAAGAGGCCATTACCTACCTGCTGAGCCAAGGGTCGAGTGACTCGATCAAAACAAAACTGAAAGAGGGCCATCCAGACACTGATGTGCAGCGGTGGAAGAAATCTAGGGTAGCAAAGGAAGAGGATACAGGCCACGTGAAAGATCCAGCAACACCCCGAGATGTAGAAAAGAGACCCAAAAGGAACTCAAGCAACGCGTCAGCTAAGGTGATTTAACGTCAGAATCTAATAACATGAATAAAAATTTCCTTTCATTAGTTCCTATATAGTTGCATCTCTAAAAACTGGCATATAAAATCTCCCTACACACTGTGTGTTAAGTGTTAGATGGATATGCTTAGCTATTTACAAAAAAATACTATTTGCAATATATTTGAATCCCATCCTATCAACAAACCATTGCCCCTTGGGCCCAAGCACTAGCCTGTTTTGGGGGCTTCCTGGGGTTGTTTGCATTAGGATGAGAAATCAGTGCTATGAGACGGGTATGTTTGTTTTGTAATCTGCTGTTACCCCTTTTTGACCCAAGTGGTTAGCCAAATTTCAGTATCTATTGGTTTGCTTCCTTTAGGAGGAGCACGTGATGCTGGAGTTGTTGTTTTTTTAATGTCCTGTTTATTTACAAAGAACGTACGAAGTCCTGTATCCACCTGTTTTCTCAGTTTCAAGCCTCTTTTCAACCAGTACTCTGCCTCAAAAGCTCCCTCTCCCTCAGCTTCTACCCGGGGTTGTGCTGACGGTGCTTTTTCTGCTTTCTCCTTGCCTTCTCTCACAATTCTCTGGTGTTCTCTCTCTTACACACACAGCTTCCCCCTGCTTAATCAATTAAGGTGGGCTATTATCAGCAGGAGAAAAAAAACTTTTGTAGTGATAATCAGGATGGCCCATTTCAAACAGTTGACAAGAAGGCATGAGTAACAGTAGGGGGGAAAATTAGCATGGGGAAATAGTTTTTACTTTGTGTAATGACCCATCCACTCCCAGTCTTTATTCAAGTCTAATTTAATGGTGTCCGGTTTGCAAATTAATTCCAATTCTGCAGTTTCTCATTGGAGTCTGTTTTTGAAGTTTTTTTGTTAGAGAATTGCGACTTTTAGGTCTGTAATTGAGTGACCAGGGAGGTTGAAGTGTTCTCCGACTTGTTTTTGAATGTTATAATTCGGGGTTCCATTCCTGCTTTTGGGTGGTTAGTGAAGACGAGAGCAGTGGTTCTCAACCAGGGGTACGTGTACCCCCTAAGGGTACGCAGAGGTCCTCCAGGGGGTACATCAACTCATCTTGAGCTTTGCCTTGTTTTACAAGTCTCCTAACAGGAGGAGCGTGGGCCAAACAACCTAACTGTTTTGAACATGGAGCTTGATACCTTCAAGAATAGGATGATGCGATGGGGTTGCCTGTGACAGCAGGATGTTCCCCGCACTCCTGTGTTCCTATGTCCCTATAAAACTGTCCCTTCCAAGGCTTTAAACACCAACAATACTTCCAGCCCGAGCCTTGGTTTTTGTTCCCTTCCGTGCACTCTTTATTTTCATGTGCTGTGAAAGACCGAGGCAGACAAAGGCAGAAGAAGATTGAGAAGTCGACGATCAAATATCGCTCATGGGCTCTTCAACCTAGCAGACAAAAGTCTAACAAGATCCAGTGGTTGGAAGTTGAAGCTAGGCAAATCCAGACTGGAAATACGGCACAGCATTTTAACGGGGAGGGAAAGTAACTGTTGGAGTCGTTGAGGTAGGGACATGGTGGATTCTCCATCGCCGGAAGAATCAGGACTTTCTGCGATGATGATTATTTATATTTCCAAAAGAGATGCTCTAGCTCAGTGGTCTCCAACCTTTTTACACCCAAGATCACTTTTTGAATTTAAGGGCAACCCAAGATCAGCCCCGCCCTGCTCACACCATTTCCCCTCCCCCCCCATCACTCGCTCTCCCCGACACTCACTCACTTTCACGGGGCTGGGGCAGGGGGTTGGGGTTCAGGAGGGGGTGCGGGCTCTGAGCTGGGGCCGAGGGGTTCGCAGTGTGGGAGGGGGTTCTGGGCTGAGCCTGGGGCAGGGGGTTGGGGTGCAGGAGGGGGTATGGGGTGCTGGCTCTGGGGGGGGGCAGGGCTGGGGCAGGGGCTTGGGGTGCAGGAGGGGATATGGGGTGCTGGCTTTGTGAGGGGGTTGGTTGGGGTGCAGGAAGGGGTTTGGGGTGCAGGAGGGGTTTTGGGGTACAGGAAGGGATATGTGGTGTTGGCTCTGGGGGGGGGGCAGGGCTGGGGCAGGGGCTTGGGGGGCAGGAGGGGATATGGGGTGCTGGCTTTGTGAGGGGGTCGGTTGGGGTGCAGGAAGGGGTTTGGGGTGCAGGAGGGGTTTTGGGGTACAGGAAGGGATATGTGGTGTTGGCTCTGGGAGGGGGCTCAGGGCTGGGGCAGGGGTTTGCGGTGTAGGAGGGGGGTATGAAGTGCTGGCTCCGGGAGGGGGCTCAGGTCTGCGGGTTGAGGTGCAGCCTCCCGCCAGGCGGCACTTACCACAGGCAGCTCCCAATCGGTGGCGCAACGAGGTTAAGGGATGGAGGGCACGTGGCTCTGCAGGCATCGCCCCCAAAGCTCCCATTGGCCACAGTTTCCTGTTCCCGGCCAATGGGAGCTGCGGGGGCAGTGCTTGCAGGCAGCAGCAGCACGCTGAGACCCCTGCCCTCCCCCCACGGGGCCATGCTGGCCGCTTGCGGGTGCGGCGTGGGTCCGGGGCAGGTACCAGCAGCCCCGCTGCACTGCCGGAGATCGCGATCGACTGAAAAAGTCTCTAGGCTTGACCAGTCAATCACGTTCGATCGGTTGGTGGTCACTGCTCTAGCTCACTTCCTCTGGCCTGTATGATGCAAGAGGTCAGACTAGAGGAGAGGATCTCTACGAATCCGCGAATCATTTGCTAAAAAGATCATGACACGAGGAGAGATGGGCTGCCAATAGCCAGCTCTTCTCTCCAGGTCAGGGAAATGTGGAGGGCCAGGGGACTCAATCATGCCTGGAGTATATAAGGAAGAGTCCTGGAGAGAGAAGGGTTCACAGGTGGATGTTGGCAGATGCCTGCAGATACTGGCCCCTGAGTTGAGGAAGCCAGATGAGACACTGGCGTGGAAGGAGGCCTGCGGAGAAGGCCAGGACAGGAAGGAGCAAGAAGACAGACCTCAGATGCACTCAGTGTGAGACTGGGGTGGAAGTGATGTTTGAGTTTGTTTTATGTGAATAAACCTGACCCAAGAAGTGGGGTTGTTGCTGGACACGAGCCCTTGTATTTTTATGTCTGATTTTGTAAGCGCGTCGTTTTAAAATGAGGCGTAACTTGGGGGTACGCAAGACAAATCAGACTCCTGAAAGGGGTACAGTAGTCTGGAAAGGTTGAGAGCCACTGATCTAGTGGTCCCCTTTTGGGGCCTTAAACTCTCTAACTCTGACGTGGCCATTTTCAGTTCGACGAGACTTTTATTGGCCCGAAAAGCGTTGCCAAAGTGTGAAGAAAACCCAGACCCTATCAGGTGTCTGTCGTGGGCCAGGATGGGCTTACACATTGCATTTCGGGATTTGATCCCCTGCGCCCATTTGACATTCCCGTTCGTTCCTGAGCCTAGATTCTGCAGCCAAAAGAGACCTTTTGCCTAATGCAGGCCATAGAATTTCACCCGCTTCTGCTGTATTGGGACCAATTGCTTGTGTTGGATTAAAGCATCTTCCAGAAAGGCTCCAGTCTGGATTGGAAGGCTTCCAGAAATGGAGTCTCCACCCCTGCACTTGGGAGTTTATCTGCACTGTTTAAAAAATATTGTGCCTCATTTCTCATTTGAATGTGTTTGACTTTCAATTCCAGCTGCTGCCTTTCTCCAGTAGATTAAAGAGCCCTTTAGTATCTGGAATTTTCTCCCCGTTAAAGTACTGATACACCGTGATCAAGTCATCTCTTGACTCTTTGACAACTGTAACATACTGAGCGTTTTATGTCAGTGTGGGAACCTAGGCTCACAGTCGGGGTCCACCCTAAGACAAATAACCTACCTTGCAAGGGGTGTTCTGAGGATTAAAGCATGCAAAGTGCTTCCGGTAGGAAAAGTACTAAGTCGTCGCATTAAATATTAATAATGTTATTGCCCAGGATTTGGAGTGTCTCTCTGACAGCGCCGTTAGTAATAACGTCCCGGCTTGAGACTGAAAGCAAATAGTAGCAAAGGATGGTGTTATGTAGCCCTAAAAGCAATCTCAGAAGCCCCCACATCATGGAAACTTCTCAGAGGGCAGAGGTGTCCAGGAACTTAATCCTGAACAGAAGCCCCGTGTAGCAGCTCTAAATTTGCTACATTAAAAGAACCCTTATTGGACCTCTGTTAGAGTTAAGTCCAGCTGGTATGGGGGATGCCGTTTGTCACTCACTCTGCCCTGCCTGTGCCTCTGTTTCTAGGAGATGTGTCACCTCACCGACTTGCAGTTCGAGGAAATTGTCCAGAGTGTGCTGCAGAAGTCCTTGCAAGAGTGCATGGGTAAGTCTTCAGGGCCTCTTGAGCAACTCCAAGACAGCTCGTCACGTGAAACCTCAAATGAGAACATTTAAATTGGTGCCCCGTGAAGTATTTATTTGGATGAGCCACACATTTTGTAGATATGAATTGTTTCCTGTCCCTTTTAACAGGCTAAAATATGTCCTCAACGTGCCTGAAAGCTAGAATTTTAGCTTCTTCAGCGGTTTAAAAACATCATGAGTCCTGATCGTGAGCTGGAATAAATTGACATCACTTCTTTGACGGCTCTAGGCTTTTTTATGCCAGCTGAGGATCTGGCCCGGGGCCCAGTTAAGACAATCTTATTCCCTTGGCATGTCAAAACAAAGGCCACCATGCCCGAATCACCATGCCATGGCTTTTGTCTCGGGCTGTCCACGTGCTGGGGGCATCACGGCCTGCCAAAGCACATAAAGTTTCACGCAAATTAAGTGGACCCTCCTCTCACTTTATGTTGACTTTGAGGAATCATTTCCATCAGAAACAAGGCATCATGAAATTGAGGTTATAAAAAGTGAATTGTCCCCATCCCACAGCACGTTAAGTTTCCTGCTTAAATATTTTGTGTGTGTGTTTTCAATTTTAGGTCCGCCTTGTGCCTTTAGAGGTATAAAGAAGTAAACACCCCTGTATTGCAGGCTAACTTTGAGTGACGCCAGTCCTGATCTGTGCTAGCAAAAATCACTGGTTATCAGCAGCACATAACTTTCCTAGTTTAGACTTGGCCTGACTTTCTGCAGGAGAATCACTTGGTAGGAATTCACAGCTTGTGTTAGGCACAAGATCAGGCTGGATCATCATAATGCTCCCTTCTGGCCTTAAAGCAAATAAATCCTCTTAAAGACTCAAGCGGGTGCTTAACCTGGGGCCTGTGAAAACTTAACGGCAGCGTGGCCTAGTGCATAGAGCACCGTCTCAGGACTAGGAGACGTGGCCTGCTGGGTGACTGTGGGCAAATCGCTTCCCTGCGCTGTGCCTCATTTTCACCACCTGTAAAATGGGAATACTGACCTTCTTTGTAAAGCACTTTGAGCTCTCTTCTGATGAGCGCTATAGAAGAGCTAGATATTATTGATTTGTATTATTATTTAATGGGGCGACGCAGTGAGTCACTTTGCAGGGTTGCAGCCTGTCTAGCTGAAACGACAGTGTGCAGAAAATCTGTCGGACCCCGGAAATGCATTTCCCTCTGTAATCCAATTATTACCTCGATAGACATCCAACCTTTCAATGTGTGATGCGTCATGAGATTATGACCATCTAGGCACACATTGAAATGATAAAATGTGTGAGCTCTAATCTCAATTTGCAGAAGACTCCAAGAGGACATTTCACCAGGCAGAAGCTACCGAAGCGGCAGAACCACAAGGTTTAAAGAAGTGAGTGTATATCAGTTCCTGGGCAATCAATCCCCATTATCCTGCAGTATATTGGATTATACCTTGCGTTAAAATTGTAGGGCCAGTTACCCTGAGAAATACGTCCTTCAGCCAAAGGGCGAGTTCCCCGCCTTGCGTAAACCGGTGTAACTCCATTGAATCAGATCGCTACCATCGGGGGATCTGGCCCAAATTTCATAAGTCCCAGCATAAAGTCTATCTACGAGGTGTGTGAACCAAGGTTACACAATAGGCTCTTCTCCTCCTTCTAGCTAGTTGTTTCCAAATAGCGCTAGCTGGGCAAACATAGGGGTGGCATCCCTTATCTGTAGCCATGGAAACAGAGGGAAAAGAACCCATGAGAAAGAGTGCCAGTGGTGTGAACAGTCAGGGGAGCAGGGAAGAGAAGACCAGGGAGGGAGGGACGGAGAAACAGGGGGCCTGTTACCTAAAAGAGAGTCTGGGAAAACCAGAGCAGCCAGGAACTTTAACAATTGAGGTTAAAGCGGAAGGAATCCAAAAGCGGACAGTGGACTTTCTGTCCTGTGGCAGTTCTCTTCTGTTCTGTCCAGGGTCTTATCCCACCTTCATCACCCTCGTATAAAGATAAGGAAAACGGCTCTCCTTTGTAAAGCGTGCGGAGATCTACTGATGAAAAGCGCTGCATAAGAGCTAGGTGTGGTTATATTAGTAAGCGACGTGACTAACGCTGGTCTCGAGTGCTGTGTTCTCTCATCCTCTCCCCAGGGGCAGGATCCCACGTGTGCTGGAGGGTCTTGTTTTGGTAGGGTTGTGCAATACTTCCACCCACTGCTCTGTGCTCCTTTCCAAGAAGGGAGGGATGGCGGAGCAGTGCTCCCGGGGTTGGGATGGTCCTGACTTCCTATGGCTGGCTCTGAGAAGACTGGTTGCCCACAGTTCCCGTCCCGCATATCCTGGTCCCAGGCTGTGAAGCAGAAAAGGGACACGCCCTCGAATTGGACTCAGTCAGCTCATGAAATCCTGATATTTCGACACGCACGTTCCTCCCGAATTGGGGGAAAGGGTCAACATTTTGAGCCGGTGTTCTGCAAAATCGTTATTCAGATCTACATAGAAACGGGGATGTGAAATGGAGACGCGTCGGGTTGACACCAGCTGCCACAGGGTTTCTTGGGAATTGTACACGTTTTTGGGGGCAGGGACTGTCTCTCCCATGGTGTGTCCACGCTGTGCCTGGCACATGGGGGCCCGTGGGTCCTGCCACCTTAGACGTAATCAATAGGAATAATCCATATTTCCATTCGTTCTCGTGAATCAGAGCAGCGGTGGGGCTGGGAGGCAGGAGTCCTGGGTTTTATTGCCCAGCTGTTTAGGGGAAGCAGGGGGGAGATGGGATCAGGATCCCTGGGTTTTATTCAGAGTTCTGGTAGGGGAGAGTGTGATGTAGCAGGGAATGCTGTGAGACTTCAATGAAAATGTCCCAAGTGTCTTGCGATCACCAGATGTGTATCGCTGCCATTCCTACGGAGCATGAAGCTGCTACCATTCCCATGCGTTGCGTACAAATAAGCCAGCCTCCTCATGTTTGTTTAGCTTATCGACTGGGACCTTTTGCCTTTTTTAACTTCATTTTTTGCAGGGGAAGCGGGAAGGGGAATGCACCTGCTTTAGAAGTGTAAGATACGGTCTGGCCTCTAGGTGGTGCATGTTCTCTGTCAAAATATTATCCACCCAAAAGGAACTGCTTGAGAATGCTGGAAAAAAACGAAAAGCAGGATATTCAAAGGGGTGCAGAGACCCGATCCCCCACTCACCCCCTGGGCAAAACCGATGTGAAATGAGAACTGTTGTCATTCCACATCTTTTTTGCACCATGTAACTGACT
The DNA here is from genome assembly GCF_011386835.1 of Chrysemys picta bellii. NCBI lineage: Eukaryota > Metazoa > Chordata > Testudines > Emydidae > Chrysemys > Chrysemys picta. The sequence continues at coordinate 1,700,279 of NC_088806.1, forward strand.
AATGTGATGTATCTATATCTCCATACCCTCTCTCTCTCATTGGTGTAGGCAGGTGTACTGTCATCTTTATGATACTCAGGTTCATCTTCTGTGAACAGTGAGTCGAGGGGTCGTCTTTTTGTTGTGTGTTTGTACAGCTCCAGCACGTAATCCACACGATAAATAACGATCATGAATTGATCCTTGCCAATGTTTGTTTTAGGGAGACTTTCGAAACATCCCGACCTGCAGGGAATTTGGTCCAGCACAGCGATGAGCCAAAAGGAACAGCCTCTGCCGTGGACCTAAAAGAGCCTCTGCCCAAAGCAAAGAAACGCAATAAGCTTTCTTTAAACAAGATGAGAAAGAAACTGCGTAAGTCTCTTGTGTGGGCAAATGCAGATAGGGCCAATGTTCGGGGCCTTGCCGGGGGAGGAGGAGAAACTGATGATCCAAGTCAGGTGTTTCTTTGGTGCGATCCTGCTTACTTACAAAGATTGTCCACAAAGTCTTGTTTCCTTGAACACAGTAGAAACAAGGCAGTTTCTTTAAGCCGGAGCTGAAGTAGGATTTTAAGTGCTGCATAGGCCTTTGTCCTCCTAGCCCTCTGCACTGGAGTGCGTTTCCCTGGATGGAAGCAGAGATGTGTAGGAGTTTAGGTTTGGGAGGCGCCCGTGACTTTGACCTGCCATGTGGGAAGACTTCTGCCTTAGCTCTTCGAGCCCGAGGGGGATGCAGGAATAAGAGGGGGAAGAGTAGCTGCTGGAAGGTGATACCCCCCACCCCCCACTGGGATCAGTGACTGAAACCGGAGCCCCCATCAAGACAAACAATAACTCCACCGCCTGCTGTGTCCCCACCCACCCCTGTCTGTTTTTAAGTCTTGTGTTTTCTCTTTGTTGCTAGCAGATGAGAGCACGGAAGCAAACAAAGAAAGGCATAAGCGTCACCGGAAAGGAGAGCCGAAGAAAATAGTTCAGGGCTACACCCTGATCGCTGACCAAGAGGAAACGGAGGAAGGAGGAGAAAGCACTTTCAGTGAGCTCAGGCCTTTGTTTCTGAAAGTTTAATGCGGGGAGAGGAGGGGCCAAGAGGGAAACCTGGGTGTAAATTGAAGAAATGTGGCGACTTCCAACACTTGATTTGGCACTGGCCCCACGCCTTCCAAAACCATGGGGAGGCCTTGTCTACACTCAAGAAAATTAATCTGGATTAATTAAAGGTGTGAATTTAAACCGGATGATGTAGGAATGTTCCCGTTCAGCATAAAAATGGCCTTCGTTGTTTAATAACCCTGAGTTTAGAAATCAGTAGCTCTCAAAGCACATCACGCTCTTTGATGTGTTTATCCTCACAGCCACTCTGGGGGGTAGGTTATCCCCATAGTACAGGTGGGAAACTGAGGCACAGAGCGGAAGCTTGTGGCACTGCAGGAAACTGACAGGTTTCGTAGGTTCCAAGGCCAGAAATTAGCGATGCCTGTAAATCACCCTGTGTAGTGACGGCTTCACAAACAGTGAGATTAACTACATTTTGTCGGGTTCCTTGTCTTGGACATCCGATTCCGGAGCCTCCAGTTTGTGCAGGGCGCCAGTAGCGGGCCCCTGCAGCTGCTGTGTGTTTGTGTTGCTGTGCCGTAGATCAGTGCGTGGCGTGGGTCCAATGTTCTTATCCCAGCTGTGAGAAATGGCGGCGTCTTAGCAGCGATACGGATCCCTCCGTTCTTCCCGAAGACTGGACGTGCAGCCAAAACACAGGTAAATAGGAGAGCGGCCTCTAGGTCACCAGCTCAAATCTAGCCCAAGCTGCTAGTGATTATTTGATTGGTTGTCGGGGGGAACAAGTTTGTTAGCTTCAGTCTAAATTCTAAAGCACAAGTGTCCTTGTCACAAAAATCCTCCACAGTAGGGCCTAGAAAGCATCTTTTCCATGCCATTCTCCTCCCATTTAGTCACACAAACAAGGGACGTTTAGGGCTGGATTTCCCACAAAAGCTCTCCTTCCCGCTGGCCTGAGAGCTTTGGAAACCCTTTGGAAATGGGTTTCTCTCTCTTTTGAAAACCCAGTCCTGGTTGCAAGTGCCGAGAAGTCTTGAAATTTGTCCTGGTTGGTGCTGAGGCTGTAGATCCAATCCGATTGCAATTCTAAGGCAAAAATCACCTTTCCGTTGTTCCTGCTCCGACAGGCCAGGAGCATTTCTCCTCTAGGTGTCCTGACATTCAGAATTAGCAAATCATTCATTGGCTTCAGTGCAGTCAGCAATGCCGATTTCCACTATCTGAGGATAAACAAATCCTTAGACTTTTTAGGGGCCATTCTGAGCACATAGTCTGACTTCCTGTGTAGCACAAGGTGAAGAATTTCACCAAGGATTCCTGCATAACTTCCGTTTGAGCTATAGCAGGTCTTTGAGAAAGACAGCCAGTCTTCATTTAAAGCCTCCGAATGATGGAAAATCCACATGTCTGCTAGATTAAAAAAGCTGTCTAGTATTAGAAACCTTTTTCCCCATGCAGGTACTTATAGACTCTGATGAAGTCAAGTCTTAACCTGCTCCTTGAACTAAACGGATTGAGTTTCTTTAGTCTCTCATTGCAAGGCAGGTTTCATTTCGACAAGGTTGAATGCTTCGTTATGGTGTTACTTGTTTGACTTTTGTATTATGTTATATTACATTATATTATATTAGATGAATCAAAACAATAAAGTCAAAACAAAACGATACGGTAAGGTTGAAATGAAATATTTCATTTCACGAAAAATTCTGATGTTTCTACTTCGCGCCCCGATGCGAGATTAAACAAAATGTTGCAGTTCTCAGAGTTTCCCGTGGGAGGCTATTTCCTGCTCAGCTGTGACGGTTGATGTGGTTTGTTTATTGCAGACCTGCAGTACAAAAGCTGCGATGTACCCGAGGAGATGTGGTTGGGATCTGAAAACGAGGTCGTCTATGCTACCTACGTGCCTGGGTCAATCATATGGGCCAAACAGTTTGGCTATCCATGGTAGGTGTCAATACTGCTGGTAAAATGTTAAGCCACTTAACTATAAACAGAGGTAGAAGCTTTTGAAAACAGACTGCACAGTGCACTTGTAAAACATACAGTGTGGCCCATTTGGGATAGAGCCCTGGATTGGCACTGCAGAGACCTGGGATCTATTCCTGGCTGCCAAGTGACATTGGCAAAATTACGTCACCGCCCCGTGTCTCAGTTTCTCCTCCCAACCTTTGTCTAGTTAGATAGTCAGCTCTTGGGTTAGTGACTGTCTCTCACGCTCAGCCTGGCACAATGGGAGCCCTGATCTCAGTTTAGGCCTCTTGCTGTTCCTCTCATATAAATAATTTAAAATAACACAGTAGCACTATTGGAGATCGGGGCCAGGCGCTGCACAAGCAGGTAGTGAGAGACAGGCTAAATAAATAAGACAAGCACAACAGGGTTATTTTTCTGAACGGGGAAGAGCTGGGACCTAGAGACATTGGGGCTACGTCTTCAGTGCACAGATAACCTGGGCTCTTACTCGGGTGTTTGCCCTATCCCGGCTCCCGTCCACACACAAAATCCTCTGCCCCGAGTTTAGTGGTGCTTTTGAATCTGGCCTGGCTGTGTGCTCAGAAGGACAGACAGGTTCGCGTTCGCCCACAATTCACTGGGGAGAAATCATAGAGTGGCTCAGCTTACTGCCGTGTTAAGGACCAGGAGATGCGCCCCTGAAGCCCTGGCAACACACGGGGCATCTCAGCACCGGTGAGAACTCAGCACCCTCGGATGTGGCTCTGCAGAGTGGCTGCTTGCGCCTGGGCTAGGCTAGACAGACCCGAGATGGCTCTCACACAGAGACTGAGGCAGAGCTGTGAATCAATGGGTGAGTCCCACTGCAGTACCTTTCCAAATCCCTCCCACCCACGGCCTCCCCTGTTACATAGGGAAATACTGGTGCCGTGGGCCTCTGAGTCAGACATAAAACCAAAGATCACATCTACCCTTCACAAGTAAAATTCCCGCTGCTCATTCCATTCTGCTTCCCCAAATTGTAGAACTGATGAATGAAATGGTTTTTAATTGTTTACTTTATTATTGTAACTTCATAAGTAAAGTTTTATGAATGAAACAATATTCATTCATAAAACCAGTTACCCCAATAACTGGCTAATTAACAGTTAAGATGCTTGTTAAGAGCCATAGCTGTTCAGTCAGCTGCCTTTGTAAGTTTCGCTATCAATCCAATTCCTGCTTAAATCACTGAGACTTGCACTGTTTCAGTATTGGAACTTCTGTTCACCATTTATTACACTTACCTACAGTGTAACTTCTCTTCACTGTTTGCCATCCATTATACTTGTCTATATTGTAACTTCTGTTCACTGTTTGCCATATTGTAATTCAAACCCCATTTTAAAACGCTTACTCCATTTTGTAAGGGCTTGCTGCAACCTTCATTTTTGCAAACCCTGCTGTAATCTTATTAGTTTAGTTTAGATGTGTGAATGAGGTATGTATGGATGATGGAATCAACCTCCAGCGCCAGCCTGTCCTGATTAAATAGAGTTCAAACACCAACGGCTGAAGATCATAGAATCATAGAATATCAGAGTTGGAAGGGACCTCAAGAGGTCATCTAGTCCAACCCCCTGCTCAAAGCAGGACCAATTCCCAGCTAAATCATCCCAGCCAGGGCTTTGTCAAGCCGGGCCTTAAAAACCTCCAAGGAAGGAGACTCCACCACCTCCCTAGGTAACGCATTCCACCACCCTCCTAGTGAAATAGTTTTTCCTGATATCCAACCTGGACCTCCCCCACTGCAACTTGAGACCATTGCTCCTTGTTCTGTCATCTGCCACCACTGAGAACAGCCGAGCTCCATCCTCTTTGGAACCCCCCTTCAGGTAGTTGAAGGCTACTATCAAATCCCCCCTCATTCTTCTCTTCTGGAGACTAAACAATCCCAGTTCCCTCAGCCTCTCCACATAAGTCATGTGCTCCAGACCCCTAATCATTTTTGTTGCCCTCCGCTGGACTCTTTCCAATTTTTCCACATCCTTCTTGTAGTGTGGGGACCAAAACTGGACACAGTATTCCAGATGAGGCCTCACCAATGTCGAATAAAGGGGAACGATCACATTCCTCGATCTGCTGGCAATGCCCCTACTTATCCAGCCCAAAATGCCGTTAGCCTTCTTGGCAACAAGAGCACACTGTTGACTCATATCCAGCTTCTCGTCCACTGTGACCCCTAGGTCCTTTTCTGCAGAACTGCTACCTAGCCATTCGGTCCCTAGTCTGTAGCAGTGCATGGGATTCTTCCGTCCTAAGTGCAGGACTCTGCACTTGTCCTTGTTGAACCTCATCAGGTTTTTTTTGGCCCAATCCTCTAATTTGTCTAGGTCCCTCTGTATCCGATCCCTACCCTCTAGTGTATCTACCACACCTCCTAGTTTAGTGTCATCTGCAAACTTGCTGAGAGTGCAGTCCACACCATCCTCCAGATCATTAATAAAGATATTAAACAAAACCGGCCCCAGGACCGAGCCTTGGGGCACTCCGCTTGAAACCAGCTGCCAACTAGACATCGAGCCATTGATCACTACCCGTTGAGCCCGACGATCTAGCCAGCTTTCTATCCACCTTACAGTCCATTCATCCAGCCCATACTTCTTTAACTTGGCGGCAAGAATACTGTGGGAGACCGTATCAAAAGCTTTGCTAAAGTCAAGGAATAGTCTTGTCAAAGATGCAGACAAGAGCCCTAACAAAGTAAGACAGGCTTCAGAGTAGCAGCCGGGTTAGTCTGTATCCGCAAAAAGAAGAACAGGAGTACTTGTGGCACCTTAGAGACTAACAAATTTATTAGAGCATAAGCTTTCGTGGACTACAGCCCACTTCTTCGGATGCATATAGAATGGAACATATATTGAGGAGATATATATACACACATACAGAGAGCATAAACAGGTGGGGGTTGTCTTACCAACTCTGAGAGGCCAATTAATTAAGAGGAAAAAAAACTTTTGAAGTGATAATCAAGATAGCCCAGTACAGACAGTTTGATAAGAAGTGTGAGAATACTTACAAGGGGAGATAGATTCAATGTTTGTAATGGCTCAGCCATTCCCAGTCCTTATTCAAACCGGAGTTGATTGTGTCTAGTTTGCATATCAATTCTAGCTCACCAGTCTCTCTTTGGAGTCTGAGAATCCACCCTAAAAAGAAAAAAGTACAATAGAAGGAAGATCAAAGCCCGGTCCCAGGCTGAAAGTCATGTCTGCAATTGATGGGTGATCAATCACCAAACCCAGAGGCAGCGTGACACAGCAAGACCTATAGACTCTGGATTCAAACTAAAGCCTACAAAAAAGGATGGGTGAGATGGAAAACTTTGGAGGAGGGTAACATTCTGCTGCCAACATGGAAGGGCATCGGTGCATGCCCAACAGAGACCCAGCTCGTCCTTGTGCCCGGCTTTCCTGGCCAGTTACCGCCACGAGCTACGAACCCAAGCTGCAAACTCAAGCAGGACTGGTAACTATGCAGCAGCTGCAGAACATCTGATGGGTGTGAGTGTGTGTGTGTGTGTGTGTAGGTATTAGGTATAATGTGTGTGTGTATTAGGATTAAAATATTAGTTATTGGTCATAAATCAAATTATCATAATAAATGTGGCATCTTTATCTTGTCCCCTTTAATAAGATCCTGCTAGTTTTTATTGGTATAACAAAATTCCCCCTTCCAGTTTCAATGGGCTATGAAAATCTTTCTTCATCTCCCACCCCAAAGTGCTAAGCAGTGTTACTGTGCACCGTTTATCTGCTGCTGTGCACCACCTCAGAGGTGGCTGCGTCTCAGCACTTGGTGAGGGATACCTGTATAAGAAGCCATCCTACCCAGAAGCAGTTGCATCTCAGGACTGGATGAGGGTTCCCTGTATAGCCTTTCTGACCGAGAGGCGGCTGCATCTCAGCGCCTGTGTAAACAGCTGCCCCACCCCAGAGGTGGCTGCATCTCAGTGAAGGATCCCTGTATAAACAGCTGTCTCATTCCACCCCAGAGGTGGCTGAATCTCAACAGTGGGGGAAGTAATACCCGTATATCGGTGTTTCAGATGTCCTGTGATCTTCACAGGGTGAAAGAGACTAGAAATGCCGGCAGATATCAGTTGTGTGGCAGCACGGTGTGCTCACACCCCCTTTTGGGACGTGCTCATTAGCCCACGCCCGCTTGGGGAGCCAGAGGCTGGGAGTACAAGCTGCAGTGCAGAAGGCCTGGCCTGCCTCCCACATGATCTTGTTTTATTCCACGCGGGTGGGATCAAAGAGATGCCAGCAAAAAAAACCTCCAGTTGAGCCTGGCTTGCTGCAGTCTTTACAACAGCTGACTGCTGGAATCCCTCGCCCTTTCTGGGCACTCTGCAGCCGCAGCTGCTGTCTTCAGCTGAAAAACACAGACAGGGGCCTCTTCCCCTGACAGGAAGCTGGCAAATCTCAGTCGCTCAGCGTAGGCTCCCCCAGGCGCTTTGCCCCTGCAGGGAGATGCATGCTGGGAGACCCACGCACGGGCGGGCGTTTGCCTGAAATTTAAGGGCGCTGGGCTTAAAAGACAATCGATTCTTACTCTCTAGGACTACGCCGTCTAGAACGGGAACAGCTCCCAGTTCCTCTCCCGTTGCTGTTAGCGGGAGTTTTGCCAGGCCCGTGAATGTAAAGATTTTATGATGGCAGACGGCTATTAAAACCTCAGGACCTGAGTAACAAAAAGGTCGAGGCTATACTTATATTTTTCCAGCACAGGGATGTCGGTTAGGGGTGTGATTTTTTTTTTTAACCGACCGAGCTATGCCAGGGAAGGGCCTGGGCTATATTGAAAAGTTATGTCAGCATGGCTGCTTTGGTCAGGGGTGTGAAAAAGCCTAGCATAGACGCAGCTGTGACCGTTAAGGTAGGCCTGATCTACACTAGAAAATTAGGTCAGCTTAACTTTTTGTTGTGCATGCAGGTGGCCTGCCATGGTGGAGTGTGACCCTGACATCGGGGAGTATTTCCTCTTTTCATCCCGGTTGGATTCTCTTCCTGTAAGCAGTATTGTATTTTACACAAGGGGGTCACACACTTTGTGAACTCATTACACCCACCAGAGGGCGCCGTTCCTCCCACAGGTCCCCTGTGTGCCACCCTCCCATCCCCTTCTATGTTGGGGACTCCCTACAGCTCCCCATCCCCATGCCAGTGGCTGTGTGTGCCCCCCATTCTCCTTACCCCTGTTCCCACCTCTCCTCCCCATGGCAGGGCTCTGTGTATACCCCTCTGTCACGGAGTCACCGGGCAATGCTCTGGAACTACTCCCTATGAAGCCAGTCAGGACTCTGGGGGAGCATGACTCCTCTCTCTGAGCAGACTATCTCCAGGGCAAGAAGCTTACACAGCTTCGGCCTTCCTGGGTCTGACCTCAGAACATTCAGCCTCCCCTTTCACGCCGTGCGCTTCCTGCAGCGAGTCCGCCCAGGCGGGGTCCTGGGGAAGCCAGAGGGTCCTGCACCCCAACTTTGCAGTCAGACACGACTCTCAGCCAGCCGGTAAAACAGAAGGTTTATTAGACGACAGGAACACAGTCCAGAACAGAACTTGTAGGTACAGAGAACAGGACCCCTCAGTCAGGTCCATCTTGGGGCCAGAGCCCCGTCTGACCCCCCTCCATTTCCCCAGCCAGCTCCAAACTGAAACTCTTCACCCCCTCCTCTGGCCTTTGTCTCTGTCCTGGGCCAGGAGGTCACCTGATCTCTTTGTTCTCCAACACCTTCAGTTGGCACCTTTGCAAAGGAGGGGCCCAGGCCATCAGTTGCCAGTAGACAGAGTGTCGGCCATTCTCTGTGCAGATAGCATCACACTGACCAAGGCTCTGCAACAATCACACCCCCTTATCCCACCACCTAGATACTTAAGAAATGCATAGGGGAAACAGAGGCACACACACAGTATTCAGAGAAAACATTAAGAACATTCCCACTTCGTCACACCCTCCATACCTTTCTCCCTCCCCCATTATAACAGACTTCCCCATCTCCTCATATTACCCGTGTGGTTGACACAGCTTCTGAGTCCATATACACCTTGTCTGGTCATTTATCAGCCTCACAGAACAAAGGTTGCTGTCTCTGCAATCCCATGCCAACCAAACCTTTCATCCCACTGAAAGGGTTACCTCACTGAGGACATCAACCAGACACCATGGATTTAGCAGGGACACCTCACACACCTTGTCTGTCTCTAGGAGTTAATGTAACATCCTGACACAAAGTTAATTCAGTCCTGTCCATTTCTCTTTTCAGTCCAAGTACCATGTGACGTTTTTCGGCGAATCTGTCAGCCGCGCCTGGATCTCTGCGCCCATGCTGAGGAACTTCCATGCGTTTTCCACAGAGAGCCTGGGTTTGGTAAATAGCGGGTTCCCCCAAGGATCTGCCCTGGGACCAGGGCTGTTCAACACATTTGTAAATGATCTGGAAAAGGGGGTGAACAGTGAGATGGCAAAATTTGCAGATGATACAAAATTTCTGAAAATAGTTAAGTCCAAAGTAGACTGCAAAGAGTTACAAAGGGGTCTCATTAAACTGGGTGACTGGGCAACAAAATGGCAGACGAAATTCAATGTTGATAAGTACAAATTAATGCACATTGGAAAAAATAATCCCAAAAGGATGGGGTCTAAATCAGGTTGTTAACACTCAAGAAAGGGATCTTGTAGTCATTGTGGATAGTTCTCTGAAAACATCTGCTCAATGGGCGGCGGCAGTCGAAAAAGCTAACAATGTTAGGAACCATTAGGAAAGGGATAGATAACAAGACAGAAGATTTCGTAATGCCATTATATAAATCTATGGTACACCCATATCTTGAATACTGCGTGCAGATCTGGTCACCCCATCTCAAAAAAGATATCTTAGAATTGGAAAAGATGCAGAGAAGGGCCACAAAAATGATTAGGGGTATGGAACAGCTTCCGTATGAGGAGAGATTAAAAAGCCTAGGACTCTAGAAAAGAGACGACCAAGAATAGATGTGATAGAGGTCTATAAAATCATGAATGGTGTGGAGAAAATGAATAGGGAAGTGTTATTTTCCTCTTTGCATAACACAAGAACTAGAAGTGACCCAATGAAATTAATAGGCAGCAGATTTAAAGCAACCAAAAGGAAGTATTTCTTCACATGATACACAGTCCACCTGTGGAGCTGCTTGCCAGGGGCTGTTGTGAAGGCCAAAAGTATAACTGGCTTAAAAAAAAATAGATAAGTCCCTGGAGGATAGGTCCATCAATGGCTGTTAGCCAAGATGATGAGGGACACAACCCCATGCTCTGGGCGTCTGTAAACCTCCTCCAGAAGCTGGGGCTGGATGACGGGATGGATCACTTGAAATTCCAGTCCCATATCCAAGGCCAGACGGCCCAGATTCTCACAACACCACAGCGATGTTTTAAGGTGGTACCAGGTCCAGGAGGCAGTCGATTATGGAACTGGTGTATCTAAATGGATTAACGGATCATCTGACCAGATCCTTCAGTTTAGACCAGGCTTGGTCTCTCAACACAAACATTCTGGCCTGAGTGTTTCACGTAGGAGGTTTTCCATCCGTGGACCTATCAGCAACTTGACAGAACAGGTGATGTCCCTGTGACGGCTCTAGGCTACCCAGGACTGTGAGTTGCTGTCTTCCCCCCAGCTCCAGCAAGAGGGAGACTGGGTGACCTCTCCCCGACACATCCGGTCTGTTAGCTGCCCAGCAGTGTCCTCTTCCTTTTCCTTTTCCTTGCAGGTTAACAATAGGTGCACTCCCGTCCCCATGCCCCTTTGAAGCATTCTGCTGTAGTGTCCAGCCTTCACACTCCCCAAAACACCAGCTTGTTTGATTCAACTCAGGCTTGCCTTGTAAATAACGCAGCACTGAGATATATTTATAGTGAAACCAATCGTAAGTGTGTTATCAAAGATCAAGATTTAAGAGATAGCGAGCGAGGATAATGGAAACAGAAGGGTTACAGCTAAAATAAAACCGTAACATGGTTCTTAGAGATTAAACAGGCTAAATCTGTTTATCTTGCCCAAATAGCCTTTGCAGCATTGCAACCAAGCCTGGCTGAGATCCCATTTTCATGAATGTAATCGCACTGCCTGATCACATCCTCGGTGTAGGATAAAGTGGTGTCTCCCTTGGCTTCTCCTTATATTCTCCAAAGCTCATTGTTAGTACCTCAGAGTTGGGATGATGTCCAGTGTGCTGCCTACCGGCCACATTCACATGCCCCCACTGACTTCATGTGTAAATGGCTCCTCATCATGTTAACTTATAATACTTATTTTACATGGGGACTGACGGAGACAGGGAGAATAAACATCCTTTGTCAGGAGAAACCTGCCTTAACACGGACTTTGGGAACTCATTTTTAGCATACATTCATACATAACTCCTTACATTATATTTGTACGTGCATTTCACATTGATGCAGATGACCCTGCCTTGCATTTAAGACCTTACATGACCTTGGCTTGCATTTAAGACCTTACGTGCTATTCTTTGGTGACTCAGAATGTACGGACTAGCATCAGGATATTCTTGTTACCTCCTTGCCAGTTGGGTCATAGTCATAGTCCCCATTCCTGCTCCAGAACATCTCACAGCCCTGGATCGATATCGGACACTTTCCTATTTCTGTGGGACAAGGACCTCCTGTGTGTTTTCTCACCAGTACTCGGCATGGTCATTATCAAACTCAAGCAAGAGCACAGCCAAATAATCCGTATAGCTCCTGCTTGGTGGAGACAGACGTGGTATCAGACCTCAGCAATCTGTCCATACTGTCACCGGCAGCCAAAGATCTCCTGACGCAGAACCCATGGACAAGTGTTGCAAATCTTCAGCTGTTGCACGTCACAGCATGGTTCATCAGCGGTTGTGTGTAGAGGAAACCCATTTCTCAGCAGCTGGAGGAAACCTTCCATGGGAACTACCTACGAAGCGTTTCTCCATTTGGATGGCTCTCCATCATGTGTCTCCAACTCAGGCTAACATTCACACAACCCTGGACCATCTTTTGCAAATTAAGTAGTCAGGTTTAATGCTCAACTCTGTTAATGTGCGTCTAGCGACCATTTCGGCTGTTCGTCCTTGAATAGATGCCAAGGCTGTTTTTTCCTCACCTGTCTCGATAGATTATTCCCGGCGGTCAGAGAACCAACACCATCTTGGAACTTGACTTTGGTCTTGTCTGCTCTTACGGACCCTCCTTCTACGCACTGTGCTCTTTTCTGCACCTATCGGCAAAGGTCACATTTTTAGTGGCCAATAGACTAGATGCGATGGTCACAGATCCACCGTACACAGTTTTCTACAAGGACAAGGTCCAGCTTAGGCCGCACCCTAAATTCCTCTCCAAGGTGGCCTCTGACTTGCACATGAACCAATCTGTCCACCTTCCAAGTCTTTCCAAAGCCGCATATCACCAGGGATAAGAGAAGACCCTCCCAGACTCAGTGTTCGTCGCACGTTGGCTTTCTACCTGGACAGGACAAAGCCTTCCTGGCATTTTCCCATCTCTTCGTGTCACACGTGGAACGCATGAGGGACGTCATCTGATAACTCAGAGATTCTCCGTGTGGATTCCCAGCTGCATTACCGTGTGAGTAACGCCTCCTGATAGACTCACGGTGCCCTCCAACAGAGCAGCCTCAGCCTCGGCAGCCTTTCTGGCACACCTCTCAATTGTGGACGTTTGTCAATCCACACTTTCACTGTCGGCCGCTTCGAGGCAAATGTGGACAAGGCAGTCCTGCTGTCCCTCTTCTGATGAGACTCCAAGTCCCTCCTCCTGGCGTATCAGATCGAGAATCAGCTACCGTGTCATGGACTCAGAGAAATAAAAATGGCTACCTACCTTCTGATGACTGTTGCTTCTTTGGGCTGGATTGCGTGCGTCCATTGCACGACTCACCTTCCTTAGCGTAGCATCTGCTACTGAGTTCTGGTGTGAAGGAACTGGAGGAGGGATGGGGCATCTCTGCAGTTTATACCCTCACGCACAACTTAAGTAGTTGGCATTGGGTGGGGCTGCCCCTACGGGCACCCCTAGGGAAAACTCTCCGGCACTGATGCACGAGGCCCACGCACACCCGCAGCCATGGAGGTCAGGTCATGAGCAGGGAGATCTAGTTCCTGCCGCTCTGTATCACACGCAAGACTCTTTTCTGCCCCTTTTCCCCCTCCATTTTTTACGGCTTTGCTCTGTTTTTTCAGTCCCTTTAAAAACCAGCTGGTGCGTAGCCGTTTAGGAAATGTGCTTCCTCTTGATTTCTAGATAAGGCGAGCGTGTCTGTTTGCGGTCCTGTGATTCATTGTACCCATGGCCTTTGGGTCAGCAGGACTTGCTGGCGCTGTGGGTTCAATTCTTTGTTTGTCTAGAGGGTACACGTTTTGGCACAGGGACTGTTTCTTGCTCTCTGAGCCGGGCCCAGCACACTGGGGCCACGATCTCTTACTGGGCCTTCTGGGTGCTAAGTTAGTGCAAGGAAAGGGTCACACGTGTAGTGTCCTGAGTAGTGAGTCGGATGCCTCTATTCTCCCTCAGGGGTTCTAGGTGTGCCACCCTGCCGTCTGCCTCTGTTTCAGGGACTTTGGGCCTCATATTGGGGGGCTCTGTGTGTCCCTCATTCCTCTTCCCCCCCATACCTAGTGTCCCCCAATTTCCCCACACGGGGGACGGACCAGGACCCAATTGTTCTAGACAGTTGAACAAACATCTGGTGCTGTTCCTCTCCTCAGGGGTCAGTTTTTCCCCTGGCAAGGAGCCGGTGGTACCAGAAAGATTTATGCCCTGCCCTGTCTTTCTTATTGTCACTGGCCCTGGTGGGGGAGTGACAGAGAGAAAGTTTTGGCGCATTTTAGGCGCTGTGGGAAGACCAGCTGTCTTGCTCTTTCAGAAGACGCTCAGGAGCAAAGATTCCCGCCAGAAACTGGACTCTGCTGTGAGGATGGCGAAGGAAGCCGAGCGGATCAGCATTCAGGTATGAACGCTGCCGGGCTGCTGAGGTCAGACCAATCAGCATCCACCCAGCATCTTTGCAGGTTTCCCTGTGGGCCCCCGCGGGTGCTGGATGGGGGGGAACGCTTGCTTGCCCTTCGGATCTGGGATCAGATAGGCTTCATCTTCACGGCATGGTTAACTCGTATTAGGTCGATCAAGTGCTCCTGTTAACTTAGGGTGACCAGATGAGAGGAAGAAAATATCAGGACACAATGGGGAGGTGGAGCAAAAAAAACCAAACACCGGAGTGCCGCTGGCGGAGCAAAGAGTGAAAAAAAAAAAAGAAAAAAAAACCTCCACCGGAGTGCTGCCGACAGAGCGCGCGCACACACACACACCCACACACACAAGAAAAAGCAGAGTGCTGCAAAATATCAGGCCAAATTGCGTCGGGACGTGGGACAAACACCTAAATATCGGGACAGTCCTGATTTTATCGGGACATCTGGTCACCCTATGTTAACTCGACCCCATCCACACACATCACTCATCTTCTGTCATGCTAGTAACTTGAGCTTGTTGGGATACAGGCTAAAGCCTGAATGAGGGGAGCTTGGAATAAGGACTCCTGGGTTTTCTCCCTGGCTCTGGGAGGGGAGTGAGGTCTAGTGGGTTAGAGCAGCGGGGGCTGGAGTCAGGACTCCTGGGTTCTATCCCCAGCTCTGGTTGGGGAGTGGACTCTAATGGTTAGAAAAAAAGGGGGGCGGGGAGTCAGGACTCCTGGGTTCTCCTCCCCTGTTATTTCTCCTTGGGCAAGCATCTGGTGATTTAGTTTCCCTCGGAGGGGTATCGTGAAGGTTAATCATACAACGGTTGTAAGATGCTTTGAGATGAGGAGGTGTGGCTTGTCTACATAAGGAATTATTCCTGAGTCACTGAGCCTGATTAACTCCCTGTGTAGATGCTTTTGGTTCTGGAAGAAGAGGACCTTATTCAGAATGCGGTAGTGGTTATTTATGGCTATGGGGCCGTTTCCTGGTCCCTTGTCCACACAGTGTCCTCTAAAAACCTAGACGCCATATCGGAACAGTGGGTCTTGTCCGGAGTTCTCTGCCTGCAGTCTCTCATGTTGACCCTACGACCTTTGCCCCATTTGTGCTTTTGAAGTTAAGTCCTTTGTTAAATCAAGGGGCAGTCAGTGGACTCCACTCACCGCTCCCAGGATTTCAGCAGATGTCTCTTTTTTCCTTCCCCTCCCTCAGGAGAGAGTGATGAGATTTGGGTTCATCAGTCGATCCGGTGAGGGAGGATTGCTAGAAGCTCACGAGGACTCGGAAGGTATCGTGCTGTAGCCTGGAGCTTTCCCCCTCAATATTCTCCAGGTCAAATTGCAAATTGGTGAAGAATTTCACCCAGGTCCCGCTGTATTGACCCCACTAACTTGTGCAGGACAAAAGGATCTTCCAGTCTGGATCGGAAGAGAGGAAGCGGTGGGGAATCCACTGCTGCCCTGGGAAGTTAACCACCCACACGGGGAAAAAATCAGTGCCTTGTTTGTGAGTTGAACGTGTCTGTCTTTAGCTTCCAGACGCTGGTTCTTTTCCATCTTTCTCTGCTAGATTAAAGAGCCCTTTAGTACCCCATCTTTTCTCCCTACATCGCGATCAAGTCACCTCTCCATTTTCTTTTCATAAGCTAAATAGAGCACGCTTCTTTACATCTCTCACTCGCCGGCATTTTTTCCAGCCCTCCAATCCTTTTGGTAGGTCTTCTCTGCCCCCTCGCCAGTCTTTCAACATCCTTCTGATGATGATCTTGTCTGACCTCCTGTATGATAGAGGCCGCAGAACCTCATGTCATTCTTTGTTTATTTAGACTGTAGACTGTTTCAGGCAGGGACCGCCGATGCTATTGTAAAGCAGATCATTTCAAAATAATGGTAATTCTGGTCATTGGTGTCTATCTAGCAGTGGGTCAGGATTGCATTCAGCTCTCCCGTCTCAGAGGGGCTAAAGAGGCAGATGTAATGAAAATCCCAGCCTTCAGTGGCTAGAGTCCCTGCTAAGTCTTGTGTGGTGTCGTCCTGTAGCATGATTTTCACTCAAAGGAAACATTAAAGGCCTGTGTTTTAAAGGAGGTCTGATTACAGGATTGTGGTGGTCCCATCTGGCCTTAGAATTTATGAATCACTCCCATTTTTAAATGGGGAAACCGAGGCACGGAGAAAAGTGTGTGATCTGCCTGAGGTTCCACACACAGTTTGTGGCATGGCAAGGAACTGAATGAGGGCGAGATCGGTAGCAGGAGCTACCGGTGCGGCCCTGTGACCAAAAGTAGCAGCAGGGTGGTTTTAGTCCCGCTGTATTAAATCGCCCGGGCGGTGGAGCAATTGCCTCCTTTGCCCCTCCCCCGCCCCCGGGCTTGCTGCCGCCCAGTGGCGCTCCCTTTTGGAATAACGATACATCTGCTAGGATTTGACGCTAGAACCAGGAACGCTGGTTCAAATCTTCAGTAAGTTTGTCGTAAGATTTTAAAACATGTGCTCTGGAGAGTGAGTTACTGTTCTTGTCTTCTAGAGCTATTCAACGTGGCTAGTGAGGAGAAGCAGGCCTGCGATGGAAATGAGAATATGGTACGTCAATCCGGAGATGGGAAAAGATGGTTTAAAAGAAGGGGGTTTGTTCTCTTGTCTCTCCATTGATTCCATCTCACCCCCCCACCCACCCTAACAAAAATGCCATATAGTAAATGTGTCACCGATGCTTTCAGCTACAGCCGTGCCCATAAAGATTATTGGACTGTTAGCCCCTAGGGGAATGCTCAGTTTGTTTAGTTTATACAAGCGAATAAGAGAAGATCTCGCAGACAAAAGCAGAAGGAGTTCCAAGGACTGGCTGCTGTAGCGTCTTTAAATTGAGGTTTCAGAGTAGCAGCCGTGTTAGTCTGTATCCGCAAAAAGAAGAACAGGAGGACTTGTGGCACCTTAGAGACTAACAAATTTATTAGAGCATAAGCTTTCATGGACTACAGCCCACTTCTTCTGCTATATGCATCCGAAGAAGTGGGCTGTAGTCCATGAAAGCTTATGCTCTAATAAATTTGTTAGTCTCTAAGGTGCCACAAGTCCTCCTGTTCTTCTTTTTAAATTGAGGAACTTCAAAAGACCTTCAAAGAAGACTGGATTTCTTCCTAAAAGATACTGGGATTTGTGCAACCCACGTTCGGTTCACTCGCTCTGTGACTTTGCATAAGACACTTAGATCCTTGTCTACACGAACAATTAGTTTGCAGCATGCTGGGGTGTGAATCTGGCATGAGCTAATTGTCCACGTGGACCCTGCTAATTTGTATTAACAATTAATTAATGTGCTTTGAGCTAATCAGTGAGGACTACATCAAGCCGCATCAAGGAACTGTACGATTCATTCATTTCTTTTTAAGATTTGTGTTTCAGTTAGCGCTGCCCTAACAGAGAGAAAATGAGCTTACAGTGTAACAATGATTTAAACATGTCACGTGTTGGCACATCTACCACATCCCTGGGTCAGTAGTATTTCCAGGGGTTAATTACTCTTCCTGTTAAAAATGTACCCCTTAGTTCCAGCCTGCATGTGTCGTGCATTGGGTCTTGCTCTGCTTTTATCTGTTGGACTAAAGAGCCCTTTTCAGAGATCTTCTTTCAGAGATCAGCTATTCATAGACTGGGATCATATCATCTCAGATAAGCTAGATAGACCACGTCCTTACTATGTTGCTACAAGGCGCCTTTTCCAGCCCTCAAATTGATCATAGATTATCATGCCAGAGGAGACCATCTAGTCTGACCCCCGGCATAACCGAGGCCATGGGGCTGAATTAATCCTCGTCGCTCTTTTCTGAACCTACACTTCTACCCCGATATAACGCTGTCCTCGGGAGCCAAAAAATCTCACCGGGTTATAGGTGAAACCGCGTTATATCGAACTTGCTTTGATCCGCTGGAGTGCGCGGCCCCGCCCCCCCCGGAGCGCTGCTTTACCGCGTTATATCTGAATTTGTGTTATATCGGGTCGCATTATATCGGGGTAGAGGTGTATTTCCAATTGGTCAACACCCACTTAAAGTGTGGGCATTGGAGCTGGACCCAGCATGGCAGTATAATATATATATATATATATTCTCTTTCATGTCTGGCTAACCAATACTTGGGTTCTAGGTTGCGACTTCAGATTTCAAGGAGAAAACCTTTCTGAAAGGTTAGTGATACAACCCAGCTACTCCTGCAGTGGCTTTCAACGCCAAGTAAGGTAAAGTAACAAATTAAGAAAGGTTGGGGTGTGATACTTAAACTAGAATTGCTCGCTCTCCTACCATCCTGGCTTTCACGGGGAAGGAGGAATTGGGAAGTTTACTTTCAGTTGCCTTAAATTCATGTATACTTGTCCAAATCAGCCAGAAATTCGTATCCGCTTCAGACAGCTGACCGTTCCTTCCCGAACAGCACCATCACTTGTTGTTTTTGAGGGAGGCATGGTCTACTGGTTAGTATTGTTATAATTACTTCTAGTGTATTGTGCCAGGCTCTGTACAAACACAGAACACAAAGACGGTCCCTGCCCCAAAGGGATTACAGTCGAAGTATAAGACAAGAGATAGAGACAGACAGAAGGATGAATACAAGCAGACAATGAGGCAATGTGGATTAGCATGGCCGGCAGATGTCTTAGCATACGGTAAAGGAGAGTTTTGAGGTGGCATCTGTAGGTGGATAAATCTGGTTGTGTCCAATTGGAAACAGAGTGCTTTTAGTCTCAGTTCAATTCCCTCCCGTCACAGCTGGCACCAGCTGGCCTCCTGGCTAGCAACTTCAGCCATGAGGCCAAGGATTGAATGGACCCAGAGATCCGAATCGCCTCCAGCCACCACGGGGAGCAGTGTAAGCACGCTGGAGTAGGAGTGCAAATCAGAAAAGCTGGGAGTGGACGACAGGGGATGGATCACTGGATGATTCCCTGTTCTGTTCGTTCCCTCTGAAGCGCCTGGCATTGGCCACTGTTGGAAGACAGGATACTGGGCTAGATGGACCATTGGTCTGACCCAGTATGGCTGTTCTTATGTAGTAATGGAGCCTTTAATGGATTTATCTCCGCATTCTGTCCCCGTGCCATAGGGACCTTGTGGGAAAAGTTTGGAGAATCCTGATCTATGAGGCTACGTTGACGCATCACTTGATTTCCCAGTGGGAGAGGAGGGGAGGGGAGGGTTTGTGGATCTCCGATATGATTAATTCTTCCTTTTCCCTGTTGGATTCTGAGGATTGCGTTGGTCTCTCTTCTTTGCAGGCCTTAAGAAGAAGTTCACCGTTCCGGGAAGCAACAGCTCAGGATCCAGCCAGCCCAAACCGCCAGCAAGAGGCAACAGAGTTAACCTGACGCTGTCCTGTCGAGACAGCTTGAAGCTGGAGCTGGTGAAGATGTTACAGGTGAAAGACAATACCACCAGGAGCCACCCACGGTCAAGTAGCAGTGATGAGATCTTTGAGGAATTCCAGGAAGTGGGGGAGCTGGAGAAGGCCAAGGAAGCACGTGGGAGCCAGGAAGCGGAGAAAAACGAATCGTCGGAAGAGTGTTCCCTGGTCTTGTTTGAAGAATAGCCATTGAAATAACAAACCTGCCATGGGGCACCAGAGCTACCTCCCTGAAGGTTGTGGGGATTAGAGAAAAATTAGAAAGCGCTCCAGAAAAGTGGCCGCTAGGAAATTCAATCTAGTTTAAGCTTGATTTATGTTTGATGAAGATCTGAGACCATTGGGACAGCAGACATGGATTTTAACATCCAGCTCTGGCTGTAAAGGTTTCCCTCTCCTCCTTCTCAAATATTCATCTGTAAAGATAGGGGGAAAAAATCCACAATAAGTGACTTGACCTGTTTTCTTAAAACTTAGGGTGCTGGATCTTGTTTAATTCTTCCAGCCTCGTGTAGTGTGTCATTTCCTTAGATTCCATTGGCAATGAATGATTTTTAAAAACAAAACAAAACAGTTTTTGATCACTCAAGGAATTGGTTGATGGGGGTTGGTTGACGGGGTCAGATCCTCACCTGGCATACAGCGTCGTCAATGGAATTACACGGATTTACATCAGCTATAGATAGACCCCTATGTATACATTGTTGCATTTATGTGTAAAAGTGGTACATTAAGGCTGAGATTTCCAAAGTTGCCTGATGAATATGGATGGTAAAATCGACAGGAACTGGGTATCCAGATCTGAAAGCATTTGGCATCATCAGAGTCCTTGATCTAGATTCCCATGTTACTGTTCTATAATCTGTTATGTTCTAACTCCAGTGATACCTGGACTTCCTAGTTGCTACTGTTGTGTTTAACTAGTTACTGGATTTGTGGTTTTATGTTTATCTGTTACAAACTTGTAAAAAAGACTGGCTTGTATTCATCCACTAGGGTGAAATTTGCCCTGTAGAGAGAACCAACCCATAAATTAGACATAAATAGACTTTATCCACAGAGATAAATTACACTCAGAGAGTTTAGCCCAAGTTAAGGGTTGAATAAAGGTGGCAGAACTAGGACTAAGGAGTTTATGGCTGTGACCACCATCAGGTTAAACACTCGTTTACATGTTAATAAAATCCTGCAGTCGGGCTGGGTTCTTGTTACCTGGATGTAGATAAGCTAAAGTGTGATTAAAAATCCAGTTCTTGGTTCATTACAGTGTCTTTAACTCCATTGTTTTTAATGTTGCGTCACAACGTTGGGTTTCCACACCAATCAGAGTAGCTTGACTAAGTAATGACTTAGACATGACATAATCATCTACAGATATTTGAAAGGAGCAAGGGGAGTCACAGGGGTCTGGGAAACAGAATGTAGGGAATCTAGAATCGTTCCTAGGATGTAGCAGATGTGATTCAGCAAAAGGTTCTCTGATTATTCTTTAAATCTCGACACACTTAGTTAGGTTCCTAATACAACAAAGCTTTGATTGCCTGGCTTTTTTTGTAAGTGTGAATTTTATACTGGGCCTCTTAGTTTTAAGGTAGCAGAATATTGAAGAACTGAACAGTGTTTTACTCTAGCCAGCCAAGATGATAATAAATCCATAGGAGCGGATACCCAGCTAGTGTAAATTGATGTCCGACTAGAGATCATTTGATAAAAGACCACTGTCCATCATGCTGGCCAACATTATGGCATTGTTTCCTTGTCTCTTGTCTCTCGCCACTTGTCCTAGACTTAGACTGTCAGCTCGCTGGGGCAGGGATCATCTTTTATATTTTCTAGACTCTAGCACATGGAGTCATTTCTTAGCTAGTCATACAAACAAAGAAGACTAGGGTTGGAAGGGACCTCAGGAGGTCATCTAGTCCAACCCCCTCATAGCAGGGCCAAGCCCAACTAAATCATCCCAGCCAGGGCTTTGTCAAGCCTGACCTTAAAAACCTCTAAGGATGGAGATCCCACCACCTTCCTAGGGAACCCATTCCAGTGCTTCACCACCCTCCTAGTGAAATAGTTTTCCCTAATTTAGGAAACACTATTTCACTAGGAGGGTGGTGAAGCACTGGAATGCGTTACCTAGGGAGGTGGTGGAATCTCCTTCCTTGGAGGTTTTTAAGGTCAGGCTTGAGAAAGCCCTGGCTGGGATGATTTAGTTGGGGATTGGTCCTGCTTTGAGCAGGGGATTGGACTAGATGACGTCCTGAGGTCCCTTCCAACCCTGATCTTCTATGATTCTAATATCCAACCTAGACCTTCCCCCACTGCAACTTGAGACCATTACTCCTTGTTCTGTCATCTGCCACCACCGAGAACAGCCGAGCTCCATCCTCTTTACGACCCTGTTTGCCTGGAGAGAAGACAATGGACAGAGGCGGGGCCTGGGGCCGGGGATCTCAGATGCTCAGCTGGGAGCAGGGGGGCTCTGGACTGGAGAGGGGGAGCAGGCAGAGCCCACCTGGATGCAGAGAGACTGGGATGTGCTGTGCTGGGGGAGGCCAGGCCTGAGGCCCTGAGAGTTTCCTGTGCTGTGTTCAACTCTCAATAAACCTCCTGTGTTACACCGGCTGAGAGTCACTCCGGTCTAGAGAACAGGGTTAAATTAATGGAGATGTCCTATCTCCTAGAACTGGAAGGGACCTTGAAAGCTCATCAAGTCCAGCCCCCTGCCTTCACTAGCAGGACCAAGTACTGATTTTGCCCCAGATCCCTAAGTGGCCCCCTCAAGGACTGAACTCACAACCCTGGGTTTAGTAGACCAATGCTCAAACCACTGAGCTATCCCTCCCCCCTTTGGGGGTGGAGGCCCCGGGGGTCCAGAGTGAGGGGACTCCCTGAGGGGGCCCACAGCAGAGACAGACGTGCTAAGGCTCCGAGAGGTGCGGCTCCAGGAGGTGGAGGGGCCTGACCCCGAGAGAGAGTGGACCCCCGAGAAGGGCCGTCGCACTAAAAGGGGCACCCCCCACGGACCGCACGGGGCCAAGAGTGGGCACGATCTGTGAGTCAGTGACAACACCCCTCTATCCACCCACCCATCCATCCCTATACACACCCCTCTATCCACCCATCCATCCATCCCCATACACACACACCCCTCTGTCCACCCATCCATCCACCTATCCCCATACACACCCCTCTGTCCACCCATCCCCATACACACCCCTCTGTCTGTCCATCCATCCATCCATCCCCATACACACCCCCTATCCACCCATCCATCCATCCCCATACACACCCCTCTGTCCACCCATCCATCCATCCATCCCCATACACACCCCTCTGTCCACCCATCCCCATACACACCCCTCTATCCATCCATCCATCCCCATACACACCCCTCTGTCCACCCATCCATCCATCCATCCCCATACACACCCCTCTGTCCACCCATCCCCATACACACCCCTCTATCCATCCACCTATCCCCATACACACCCCTCTGTCCACCCATCCCCATACACACCCCTCTATCCATCCATCCATCCCCATACACACCCCTCTGTCTGTCCATCCATCCATCCCTCCCCATACACACCCCTCTGTCCACCCATCCCCATACACACTCTTCCATCCATCCATCCATCCCCATACACACCCCTCTATCCACCCATCCCCATACACACCCCTCTGTCCATCCATCCCTCCCTCCCTCCCCATACACACCCCTCTATCCACCCATCCCCATACACACCCCTCTATCCATCCTTCCATCCATCCATCCCCACACACACCCTCTATCCACCCATCCATCCATCTGTCCACCCATCCTCATACACACCCTTCCATCCATCCATCCATCCATCCATCCCCAAACACAGCCGTCCATTCACACATCCCTGCATCCACAGAACATAAGAACAGCCAGACTGGGTCAGACCAAAGGTCCAAATTGCCCAGTATCCTGTCTTCTGACAGTGGCCAGTGCCAGGTGCCCCAGAGGGAATGAACAGAACAGGGAATCATCAAGTGACCCATCCCCTGTCGCCCATTCCCAGCTGCTGGCAAACAGAGGCTACGGACACCATCCCCGCCCAGCCTGGCTAATAGCCACTGATGGACCCGTCCTCCATGAACTTCTCCAGTTCTTTTTTGACCCCTGTTACGGTCTTGGCCTTCGCAACGTCCTCTGGCAAAGAGTTCCACAGGTTGACTGTGCGTTGTGTGAAAAAATACTTCCTTTTGTTTGTTTTAAACCTGCTGCCTATTAATTTAATTTCTTCCATCCCCATCCACTCCCCCATCCATCTCCAGCCACACCCTTCCATCTATCTAAGCATCCATTCCCATATCCGCTCATCTTGCCATCCGTCCATCCCCATATCCATTCCTCTCCCTCCCTCAATCTGTCCCCCATAGACACCTCTCCTTCCATCTCCAATACTCCCCTTTCTCCATCCACCACTGCCCACACACACCTGTATCTCTCTCTCTCTCTCTCTCTCTCACCTTTAACTCCAGTTTAATGCTTTTTTTTTTTTTTTTTTTTGGCCTGGGAACTTCCTCTCTTTCAGAAAAACAACAACTTGTTTCTCCTCTATCTAAACTATATTGTTCTCTTTTTCATTTGTCGAAATCTTAACCCACGTGTAATGAAGATTTTAGTCAGGGAATTTCCTTATTTTTTATTTTTTTTCTGAAATGAATCGCCCTCAATTGGCATCGATCCATCCATCCATCCTCCTCACCTTCACGCCGGTCTATTTATCCACCTCTCCCTATATACACTCCTGTTTTGATTCATCCATCCCGTGCAACATCCCCTGTGTGGCCACCCACCTATTCTGCAATGTTCTCAGGATTTTCCCACTTCAGTTATCCACCTTCGTTAAGATTGCCACCTAGAATGTCCTGAGTTCACCTCTACCTTGATATAACGCTGTCCTCGAGAGCCAAAAAATCTTACCGCGTTATATCAAATTTGCTTTGAGCCGCCGGAGTGCGCAGGCCCCCCCCCCCGGAGCACTGCTTTACCGCGTTATATCGGGGTAGAGGTGTATCTATCCCCTTATATTTTTCTCTAGCTAATCAACCTCTCTTTCCCCACACATGCCTCTGTATCTAACCGATCAATCAAATTATCTAGCTTTAGCTCCCATCACATCCTCTCTCTATCTTTCTCTGTACCCTTATATAGCGAGTCTTAGGCATATCTCTCCTCTGCCCCCTCCCGATCCTCATACAGATTTGCCACCCTGACCCTAGCCCCCCGGCCCCAGGCCTGGCTGTATCTTTCTGGCTGTAGAGTGGTCTGATATGATGGTGCCATTTTTCAGTGAGCTCTCCTCAGCTGTGTGAGTGTGAATCTAGCGGAAATTCCTGCCTTCCCATGCCCGGATACTGCAAAAGCTTTTCCCACTCTGAGCAGAGAGCGGCAGGGGAGGAAACGTGTAGGGGGAAGCCAAACGGATCTGGCACAGAGCAATGTCTCTCTGTCTTCTCTCCTCCTGGCTCTAGCTGCTGGGGGGGTGCGGATGGTTTGGCGTTGGGGGCTTGAATTGTTCAGTTCAGGGACTAAAAATCCCTGTTTGTTTTTGTTTCTCCCCCTTCTGGCTGTGGAGTCGGTCAGTGTCGCAAGAGAAAACCCACTAAAGGCACAGAGCATGTAAGTAGCCGGGGTCCCCCCTCTCTGGGGTGGGGTGGCGGGGGGAGAAAAGCCCTCAGGAACTTCTAGGGAGATCAGAAAGACAGGCTCCCCCCTCCCCACTTTTTCCTGTGCTCCCTGAGCAGAACGAAACAAAACGCAGGTCAGCGGGGGAAGAAAAGGGGGGGGGAGATTTGTGGACTCAATCCAGTGCAGGCTGGCGTGGGGTTTCCTCCTTCCAGTGCTGGGAGCTGGTTTCGAAGGGGGCAGGGGATGCGGGGAGGCCAGGATGCTATCACCTGGGAGCTGCTGACAGATAAGAAGGGCCTGGGCTCATTGGGATTCAAAAAGTATTGGTTCCCCCCCGCCCCACCACCACCATCATGCCTCCTTCTCCGCCACTGAGCTGTCGGGGTGGACCGTGGGCATGTCTCTTTGCCCCCCAACCCCTTTTGTGCTGAGCTCACAGGGGTGGGGACTCTAGGTGTCCACCCAGCACACCGGGGGCCCTGATCTGAATCAGCGGGTGGGGGGGGGTCTGCAGCGGCCGAGCACAACGGGGGGCCCTGATCTCGGTTGGAAACGGGGCCGGGGGTGTGTGTCTCAAGCAGCAATTTTCATCTTCTGTCTCTCTCCGGTCATTCGTACTTCCTGCTTCTCTCCGGCTTTTGGGTCTCCGACAAGGGCACAGGAATTCAGACACCTCTCAGCACTGCCGACAGGCCCGGAGGCAGACTGGGGACCTCCCCTCCCCCTTGTGTTGGGTGGTACAAAGATTCCCCCCCAACCTAGATTAGGGGCCCCCCATTGTGCCCCATGCTGCAGAGACACCGAGAGAGAGGCCCTGCCCAGTCCGCCCAGAGAAAGGTGCGATTACGCCCATTTTACTGCTGGGGAAACTGAGGCAAGAGTCAGCAGGAATGACCCCGCAGCGGTTCCTGGGCGTGATCCCGCCGGAAGGGTTGGTAGGCTCTGGGGATGCGAAGGGTTAACCAGAAGGGGTTTGGAGGGGGTGGCATTTAGACAATAAAAGGGGCGGTCTGGGGAATTTCTGTCTCCTCTTGGATGGATCTTGCTGCTTGCCGGGAAGTTTCAGCTTCTCTGCTCCGAGTGCCGGGCACAACAGGGCCCTGATCCCAGCTGGGGCAGGGTCTGTCTCTCGCCGTGTGTCTGGGCAGCGCCCGGCACAACAGGGCCCTGATCCCAGCTGGGGCAGGGTCTGTCTCTCGCCGTGTGTCTGGGCAGCACCTGGCACAACAGGGCCCTGATCCCAGCTGGGGCAGGGTCTGTCTCTCGCCGTGTGTCTGGGCAGCGCCCGGCACAACAGGGCCCTGATCCCAGCTGGGGCAGGGTCTGTCTCTCGCCGTGTGTCTGGGCAGCGCCCGGCACAACAGGGCCCTGATCCCAGCTGGGGCAGGGTCTGTCTCTCGCCGTGTGTCTGGGCAGCGTCTGGCACCACAGGGCCCTGATCCCAGCTGGGGCAGGGTCTGTCTCTCATCATGTCAGGATTGAGGGGAATCAGGAGAGCTGGCAGGGGGAACACAGGCCTGGGGGCTGCTGGTCGGGAGTGAGCGGCGCCGGCGGAGCTGGGGGGGGCTGCGGGGTGGGAGCGAGGGGCACCGGCAGGGCTGGGAGGGGCTGCGGGGCGGGAGTGAGGGGCGCCGGCGGGGCTGGGGGGGCTGCGGGTCGGGAGCGAGGGGCACCGGCGGGGCTGGGGGGGGCTGCGGGGCGGGAGCGAGGGGCGCCGGCGGGGCTGGGGGGGCTGCGGGTCGGGAGTGAGGGGCGCCGGCGGAGCTGGGGTGGGCTGCGGGGCGGGAGCGAGGGGCACCGGCAGAGCTGGGGGGGCTGCGGGTCGGGAGCGAGGGGCGCCGGCAGAGCTGGGGGGGCTGCGGGTCGGGAGCGAGGGGGCGCCGGCGGGGCTGCGGGGCGGGAGTGGAGGGGGCGCCGGCGGGGCTGGCGGGGGCAGCGGGGCGGGAGTGAGGGGCGCCGGCGGGGCTGGGGGGGGGCTGCGGGGCAGGAGTGAGGGGCGCCGGCGGGGCTGGGGGGGGGGCTGCGGGGCGGGAGTGAGGGGCGCCGGCGGGGCTGGAGGGGGCTGCGGGGCGGGAGTGAGGGGGCGCCGGCGGGGCTGGGGGGGGGCTGCGGGGCGGGACTGAGGGGGGCTGGGGGGGCTGCGGGGCGGGAGTGAGGGGCGCCGGCGGGGCTGGGGGGGCTGCGGGGCGGGAGTGAGGGGCATGTCCACTCTCTCCGCAGGTGGCCCGGACGCCTGACTGCCGGGCTGGATGTCTAGCAGGGCCAGGAGTCCCCCGGCGCAGCCATGCCCCCGCGGCCGTCGTCCGGGGAGCTGTGGGGGCTGCACCTCATGCCCCCCCGGATCATGGTGGATTGCTGCCTCCCCAACGGCATCCTGGTCACCCTGGAGTGTCTGCGTGAGGCTGCGCTGCTGGGCATCAAACACGAGCTCTTCCGAGAGGCCCGGAAATACCCCCTCTTCCACCTGCTGCAGGTGAGCCGGACTCCTGGGTCCCAATCCTGGAGGGGGGGCGGGGTCTGAGCAGGGGGGCTGGGAGCCAGGACGCCTGGGTTCTCTCCCCAGCTCTGGGAGGGGAGTGGGGGCTGGTGGTTAGAGCAGGGGGGCTGGGAGCCAGGACTCCTGGGTTCTCTCCCCGGCTCTGGGAGGAGAGTGGAGGCTGGTGGTTAGAGCAGTGGGGGCTGGGAGCCAGGACTCCTGGGTTCTCTCCCTGGCTCTGGGAGGGCAGTGGGGGCTGGTGGGTTAGAGCAGGGGGGGCTGGGAGCCAGGACTCCTGGGTTCTCTCCCCGGCTCTGGGAGGGGGAGTGGGGGGCTGGTGGGTTAGATGCAGGGGGGGGCTGGGAGCCAGGATGCCTGGGTTCTCTCCTGGCTCTGGAAGGGGAGTGGGGGCTGGTGGGTTAGAGCAGGGGGGGCTGGGAGCCAGGACTCCGGGGTTGTCTCCCCAGCTCTGGGAGGGGGCTGACCCGTGGGGGTTCGGATCGCAGCGTCTGTGCCCTCCCCGCCCCAGGACGAATCCTCCTACATCTTCGTGGGGGTGACCCAGGAGGCCGAGCGCGAGGAGTTTTTCGACGAGTCCCGGCGGCTCTGCGACCTGCCCCATCCTCAAGGTCATCGAGCCGGTCGGGAACCGGGAAGAGAAAATCCTCAACCGGGAGATCGGTGAGCGGGGCCGGGCCTGGATCTGGAGTGGGGGGCGGAGGGGGGCTCCGTCTGGTCTCAGCCCCCTCCTCCTGCCCTTCCAGGCTTCGCCATTGGGATGCCCATCTGCGAGTTCGAGCTGGTGAAGGACCCCGAGGTGCAGGACTTCCGCCGCTCCATCCTGGCCGTGTGCCGTGAGGCCATGGAGATGCGGGAGGCTGGCGGGCCCCACAGCCAGGCCCTCTACGTCTACCCCCCGAACGTGGAGTCCAGCCCCGAGCTGCCCAAACACGTCTACAACAAGCTGGACAAGGGTGAGGTGCTCCCTGGGGGTCTGCGCGCCGTGGGGCGGGGGAAAGGGGTCCCATGCTCCCTTGGGTCTGCATGCCGTGGGGAAAAGGTCCTGTGCTCCCTGGGGGTCTGTATGCCATGGGGAAGGGGTCCTGTGCTCCCTGGGGGTCTGCGCGCCGTGGGGAAGGGGTCCTGTGCTCCCTGGGGGTCTGTGCGCTGTGGGGAGGGGGGAAGGAGTCCCGTGCTTTCCTGGGAGTCTGCGCTCTGTGTGGCGGAGGGAAGGGGTCCCATGCTGCCCTGGGGGTCTGCGCGCCATGGGGCGGGGGAAAGGGGTCCCATGCTCCCTGTGGGTCTGCGTGCCGTGGGGAAAAGGTCCTGTGCTCCCTGGGGGGTCTGTATGCCATGGGGAAGGGGTCCTGTGCTCCCTGGGGGTCTGCGCGCCGTGGGGAAGGGGTCCTGTGCTCCCTGGGGGTCTGTGTGCTGTGGGGAGGGGGGAAGGAGTCCCGTGCTTTCCTGGGGGTCTGCGCTCCGTGTGGCGGAGGGAAGGGGTCCCATGCTGCCCTGGGGGTCTGCGCTCCGTGTGGCGGAGGGAAGGGGTCCCATGCTGCCCTGGGGGTCTGCACGCCGTGGGGCGGGAGGAAGGGGTCCCGTGCTGCCCTGGGGGTCTGTGTGCCGTGGGGCGGCAGGAGGAGGGCTGTGTGATCTGAGTGCCATGGGGCAGAGACAAGTGGGAGGTGTGGGCAGTGGGGCAGGGGGTCCTGCCGGGGCCAGGGGCAGTCCCAGGGTGGGGGCGGTGTCTGGATCCCATGGGGTGGAGGAGGCGGGTCTGGGGCGAGGGGCATAGGGCGACCCCCCAAGTTTCGCTGTCCCCCCCCCCCCAGGCGGCTGATGGTGGCCGTGTGGGTGATCGTGGCCCCACACCTGGACAAGCAGAAGTACACGCTGCAGGCGCCGCACGACGCGCTGCCCGCGCAGCTCATCGCCGACGCCATCCGCAAGCGGAGCCGGAGCCTGCACCTGGCGCCCGCGCAGCTCCAGCGCTGCCTGCAGGAGTACCGGGGCCAGTACCTGCTCAAGGTGTGTGGCGCCGACGAGTACCTGCTGCACGAGTGCCCGCTCAGCCAGTACAAGGTGAGGGGCCCGGGGCCCCCGGCCCGCCCTGAGACCCTACCTCCTCCGCCCCGCCCCGGGGCCCCCGGCCCGCTCAGCCAGTACAAGGTGAGGGGCCCGGGGCCCCCAGCCCGCCCTGGAGTCCCCGGCCCGCCCTGAGACCCTACCCCCTCCGCCCCACCCTGGGGCCCCCGGCCCGCCCTGAGAACCCCACCCCCTGGCTCCGCCCTGGGGCCCCCGGCCCGCCCTGAGACCCCACCCCGCCCTGGGCCCCGGCCCGCCCGGCTCCGCCCTGGGGCCCCCGGCCCGCTCAGCCAGTACAAGGTGAGGGGCCCAGGGCCCCCCTCCGCCCCGCCCTGGGGCCCCCGGCCCACCCTGCGACCCCCCCGGCTCCGCCCTGGGGCCCCCGGCCCGCTCAGCCAGTACAAGGTGAGGGGCCCTGGGACCCCCCACCTATGCCCTGGGACCCCCACCCTCGGCATGGGACCCCCAGCTGGGCTCTGCGCCCCCGGCCAGGCCCTGGCTCCCTGTGGAAACGCTCTCTCTCTCTCTCTCTCTCTCTCTCTCTCTCCCCGCCCCAGTACATGAGGAACTGCATCGCCGTGGGGCGCCTGCCCCACCTCATGCTCATGTCCAAGGAGAGTCTGTACAGCCAGCTGCCGGCCAACGTCTTCCTGCTGCCCTCCTACGCCCGCCGGGCCGGGCCCAGCGCCCGCGCCAACGGGGACCCGCCCGCCAAGTCCCTCTGGTCCGTGCCCAGCGTGCTGCGCATCCGCGTGCTGTGTGCCACCTACGTCAACGTCAACATCCGCGACATCGACAAGGCGAGGCCAGGGCCCGGACGCCTGGGTTCTCGCCTGGCTCTGGGAGGGGAGTGGGGGCTGGGGGTTAGAGCAGAGGGGGGGCTGGGAGCCCGGACGCCTGGGTTCCCCTGGCATGATGGCTTTCTCTCCCCTTTCCCAGATCTACGTGCGGACGGGGATTTACCACGGTGGGGAGCCCCTCTGCGACAACGTCAACACCCAGCGCGTTCCCTGCTCCAACCCCAGGTAGCGGGTGGGGCGGGGGCTCAGCGGGGGGCACTCTCCCTCTGCACTCTGCCCTGGCCCCAGCGCCCTGCTGCGGGGCCGCCGGGAGCAGGCTGGGGGGCTCCCCTGCCCTGCCCGCCGCCGGAGACCCCAACCTGTGTCCCTCCCCCCCAGGTGGAATGAATGGCTCTCCTACGACATGTACCTCGCAGACCTGCCCCGCGCCGCCCGCCTCTGCCTCTCCATCTGCTCCGTCAAGGGCCGCAAGGGGACCAAAGAGGTCGGGGGACTGGCGGGCTCCGGGGGGCGGGGAAGGGGCCTGTCCCCTCTGGGGGGCGCCGGCTCCCACCCGGCCCCAGGACGGGGACTGGCTGGCTCAGGGGGGCGGGGAACGGGGCAGGGACCTGTCCCCTCTAGGGGGCGCCGGCTCCCCCCCGGCCCCAGGACGGGGACTGGCTGGCTCAGGGGGGCGGGGAACGGGGCAGGGACCTGTCCCCTCTAGGGGGCGCCGGCTCCCACCCGGCCCCAGGGCGGGGACTGGCTGGTTCCGGGGGGCGGGGAATGGGGCAGGGGCCTGTCCCCTCTAGGGGGCGCCGGCTCCCATCCGGCCCCAGGGCGGGGACTGGCTGGTTCAGGGGGGCGGGGAATGGGGCAGGGGCCTGTCCCCTCTGGGGGGCGCCGGCTCCCACCCGGCCCCAGGGCGGGGACTGGCTGGTTCAGGGGGGCGGGGAATGGGGCAGGGGCCTGTCCCCTCTGGGGGGCGCCGGCTCCCACCTGACCCCAGGGCGGGGACTGGCTGGCTCCAGGGAGCGGGGAATGGGGGGCAGGCTGGCTGTGATTCCCCCCCCATGGTCTCTGTCGTCCCGTCCCCCCCCGGCAGGAGCACTGCCCCCTGGCGTGGGGGAACGTCAATCTCTTTGATTACAAAGATACCTTGGTGGCTGGGAAGATGGCGCTCAACCTGTGG
This sequence comes from Chrysemys picta bellii, assembly GCF_011386835.1. NCBI lineage: Eukaryota > Metazoa > Chordata > Testudines > Emydidae > Chrysemys > Chrysemys picta. Next base: position 1,731,907 of record NC_088806.1, read on the forward strand.
GCCAGTGCCCCACGGCCTGGAGGACTTACTGAACCCCATTGGTGTGGGGGGCTCGAACCCCAACAAGGTGAGTGTTTTCCTGCCCCCCCCCAGCTCTGCCGGTGCCCCTCACTCCCAACCTGCAGCCCCTGCTACCCCAGCCCTGGGTCCCCTCTCTGTCCCATCCCGTACCCCAGTGCGGTATCTGGCTATGAACCCCCTCCTCGCCTCTCGGCAGCCATAAGCCCCTCTCATGGTATTGCAGCCGACTTCTCCCCCCCCCTCCCTCCCGCCTGGAGGTGGCAGCTGGCTGTTAGGGTAGGGCCTACTCAAAATGCACCAGGCCAAAAAGATCAACCTAAGTGCTTAGAAACATCTGCTGTGAAACCGTAAACTCGCCTCAGTGTTGCGGTCTCCCAGACATCACAGTAGGGCCTACGTAAATACACAGAGCCGGCATGATCTGGCTATTAAGGTAGGGCCTACGTAAATACACAGGGCCGGCATGATCTGGCTATTAAGGTAGGGCCTACGTAAATACACAGGGCCGGCATGATCTATTACATAAAGCTATGTAATAAGTGCTACAGTAATAGATCCACATGGCCCTCTTGCGTGTTATTGTAGGGGCCTACATAAATTGGAAGGGTCTGAGCACATGGTTTTTGTGGTGCTTTGCTGGGGGCCGGGAGTCCCCTTTAGATGGGGTTGGGGGTGCCTAGGGTTCTGACCCCCTTTTCACTCCCCACCTCCCCCCACCAGGAGACCCCCTGCCTGGAGCTTGAATTCACCTGGTTCAGCCACGCGGTGAAATTCGCCGACGAGGCACAAATTGAGGATCACGCGAACCGGAGCATGTCACGGGAGCTGGGCCTCAACTGCTGCCTCACGGGGCTGGTAAGGGGGGGTCCTTCCCCTGTGGGGGGCGCTGGCTCCACCCGGCCCCAGGGCAGGGACTGGCTGGCTCAGGGGGGTGGGGAATGGGGCAGGGGCCTGTCCCCTCTAAGGGGCGCCAGCTCCACCCGGCCCCAGGGCGGGGACTGGCTGGTTCAGGGGGGCGGGGAATGGGGCAGGGGCCTGTCCCCTCTAAGGGGCGCCGGCTCCCACCCGGCCCCATGGCAGGGACTGGCTGGCTCAGGGGGGCGGGGAATGGGGCAGGGGCCTGTCCCCTCTAAGGGGCGCCGGCTCCCACCCGGCCCCATGGCAGGGACTGGCTGGCTCAGGGGGGTGGGGAAGGGGGCAGGGGCCTGGCCCCTCTAGGGGGCGCCGGCTCCCACCCAGCCCCAGGGCGGGGACTGGCTGGCTCAGGGGGGCGGGGAATGGGGCAGGGGCCTGTCCCCTCTGGGGGGCGCCGGCTCCCACCCGGCCCCAGGACGGGACTGAGGACACTGGTGTTTTGGGGGACCCCCCCCCCGTTTCCCTGCAGAGCAACCGCCTGGCCCGGGACAGCAGCCTGCAGGAGAACGAACTGGAGCAGCTTCGGAGCATCTGCCACCGAGATCCCCTGTCGGAGATCACCGAGCAGGAGAAAGACTTCCTCTGGAGGCACCGGTAGGCAGCCCGGACGCCTGGGTTCTCTCCCCGGCTCTGGGAGGGGAGTGGGGGGCTGGCGGGTAGAGGGGGGGGCTGGGAGCCAGGACTCCTGGGTTCTCTCCCCCATGTGGTGGGGGGCTGAGCAGGAGGTTGGGGCACACCTGAGACGCCCCCCCCCACTCTCGTTGCAGCCATTACTGCGTCAACATCCCAGAGACGCTGCCCAAGCTGCTGCTGTCCGTCAAGTGGAATTCGCGGGACGAGGTGGCTCAGGTACCTGGGACCCCCCGGTGCCCCCCCTCCAGCCGGATCCGAGCCCCGGGGATTGGCGGGGAGCGGTTTGGCGCTCTCTGTGCACAGTGGCGGGGAGTTCCGCCGGCCCCGCCAGCCTGTGTCTCTCCCGCCCCCCAGATGTACTGCCTGCTGCGGAGTGGCCCCTCATCGCGCCGGAGCTGTCCATGGAGCTGCTGGACTGCAACTTCCCTGACCCCCGCGTGCGGGACTTCGCCCTCAAGTGCCTGGCACAGGGCTGACGGACGACAAGCTGAGCCAATACCTCATCCAGCTGGTGCAGGTCCCGCCGCGCCGCCCCGGCAACGCCCGCCCGGCCCGGCAACGCCCGTCTGCCCCCGCAACGCCCGTCAACCCCCGTCCTGCCCCCGGCAACGCCCGGCAACGCCCGCCCTGCCCCCGGCAACGCCCGCCCTGCCCCGGCAACGCCCGTCAACCCCCGTCCTGCCCCCGGCAACGCCCGGCAACCCCCGTCCTGCCCCCGGCAACGCCCGCCCTGCCCCCGTGCCGCCCCGGCAATGCCCGCCCGGCCCCGGCAACGCCCGTCCTGCCCCCGCACCGCCCTGGCAACCCCCGTCCTGCCCCCGCAACGCCCGCCGCCCCCTGCAACGCCCGTCTGCCCCCGGCAACGCCCGCCCCTGCCCCCGTGCCGCCCCGGCAAACCGCCCGCCCGGCCCTGGCAACACCCGTCCTGCCCCGGCAATGCCCGTCAACCCCCGTCCTGCCCCCGGCAACCCCCGCCCTGCCCCCGCACCGCCCCGGCAACCCCTGTCCTCCCCGGCAACGCCCGCCCTGCCCCGGCAATGCCCACCCTGCCCCCGCACCGCCCCGGCAACCCCCGTCCTCCCCGGCAACCCCTGCCCTGCCCCTGCGTCGCCCTGGCAACGCCCGCCCTGCCACCGTCCTGCCCCGGCAACTCCCGTCCTGCCCCCGCAACGCCCGTCCTGCACCCAGCAACCCCCGTCCTGCCCCGGCAACCCCCGTCCTACCCCCGGCAATGCCCTGTCCCGGCAATGCCCACCCTGCCCCCGCACCGCCCCGGCAACCCCCGTCCTCCCAGGCAACACCTACCCTGCCCCCGCGCCGCCCGGCAACACCCGCCCTGCCCCCGCGCCGCCCCAGCAACCCCCGTCCAGCCCCCGGCAACGCCCGCCCTGCCCCCGCGCCGCCCCGGCAACACCCTTCCAGCCCCCGGCAACCCCCATCCAGCCCCGGCAACGCCCGTCCTGCCCCCGGCTACGTCCACCCTGCCCCCGTGCCGCCCCGGCAAAGCCCGCCCTGCCCCCGCGCCGCCCCGGCAACCCCCGTCCAGCCCCCGGCAACCCCCGTCCTGCCCCCGGCAACGCCCGCCGTGCCCCCGTGCCGCCCCGGCAACGCCCGTCCAGCCCCGGCAATGCCCGCCCTGCCCCGGCAACGCCTGGCAACACCCGCCCTGCCCCAGCAACCCCCGTCCTGCCCCCAGCAACGCCCGCCCTGCCCCGGCAACCCCCGTCCTGCCCCCGACAACGCCCGCCCTGCCCATCAACGTCCGCCCTGCCCCCGCGCCACCCCAGAAACGCCCGCCCTGCCCCGGCAACCCCCGTCCAGCCCCCGGCAACGCCTGTCCTGCCCCCGCACTGCCCCGGCAACGCCCATCCTTCCCCCGGCAACCCCCGTCCTGCCCCGGCAACCCCCGTCCTGCCCCCGCGCCGCCCCGGCAACCCCCGTCCTGGCCCCGGCAACCCCCATCCTCCCCCGGCAACCCCCGTCCTGCCCCCGCGCCACCCCAGCAACCCCCGTCCTGTCCCCGGCAACCCCCGTCCTGCCCCAGCAACCCCCGTCCTGCCCCCGGCAACCCCCGTCCTACCCCGGCAATGCCAGGCAACCCCCGTCCAGCCCCTGACAACGCCCGTCCTGCCCCCGGCAACGCCCGTCCTGCCCCGGCAAACCCCGGCAACGCCCGGCAATCCCCGTCCTACCCCCGGCAACCCCCGTCCTGCCCCGGTGCCGCCCCGTCCTGCCCCGGCAACCCCCGTCCTGCCCCCGCACCGCCCCGGCAACCCCTGTCCTGCCCCCGCACCGCCCCGGCAACTCCCGTCCTGCCCCCGGCAACCCCCGTCAAGCCTCCGGCAACCCCCGTCCTGCCCCGGGCAACCCCCGTCCTACCCTCGGCAACGCCCGTCCTGCCCCCGTGCCGCCCCGGCAACCCCCGTCCTGGCCCCGGCAACCCCCATCCTCCCCAGCAGCCCCCAGCAACACCCGTCCTGCCCCCGGCAACGCCTGGCAACCCCTGTCCTGCCCCCCGGTAACCCCCGTCCTGCCCCCGCGCCGCCCCGGCACCCCTATCCTGCCCCTGGCAACCCCCGGCAACCCCCGTCCTGTCCCCCGCGCCGCCCCGGCAACCCCCGTCCTGCCCCCCGCGACCCCTGGCACCCCCCGTCCTGCCCCCTGCGACTCCCGGCAACCCCCGTCCTGCCCCCGCGCCGCCCCGGCAACCCCCGTCGTGCCCCCCCTCGACCCCCGGCAACCCCCGTCCTGCCCCCCTCGACCCCCCCTGCGACCCCCGTCCTGGCCCCGGCGACCTCCGTCCTGCCCCCGCGCCGCCCCGACAACCCCCGTCCTGCCCCCGTGGCCCCTGGCAACCCCCGTCCTGCCCCCCGCGGTACCTGGCAACCCCCGGCCGCGCCCCGCCTTGCCCCCTGTGGCCCAGTGCCCCCCGCAGGCCGGGAGGGGTCCGTGCGGCTGAGCCTGGCTGTCTGTCTCCCCGGCAGGTACTGAAGTACGAGCAATACCTTGACAACCCGCTGGCCCGGTTCCTGCTCCGCAAGGCTCTGACCAACCAGCGCATCGGCCACTTCTACTTCTGGCACCTCAAGTGAGGGGCTGCGGGTCGGGAGTGAGGGGCACCGGCCGGGCGGAGGGGCTGCGGGTTGGGAGTGAGGGTGCTGGCCGGGCGGAGGGGCTGCGGGTCGGGAGTGAGGGGCACCGGCCGGGCGGAGGGGCTGCGGGTCGGGAGTGAGGGGCACCGGCCGGGCGGAGGGGCTGCGGGTCGGGAGTGAGGGTGCTGGCCGGGCGGAGGGGCTGCGGGTCGGGAGTGAGGGGCGCCGGCTGGGCGGAGGGGCTG
>NC_088806.1:1737312-1783825 GCF_011386835.1 Chrysemys picta bellii
CCGCCACACCGCCCTATCCGGGAAATCTCACCCTGTTCCCCCAGAGAGTTGGTATTTGCCATTCTCTACATTCCCCAATTTGGGCATTGGTATCACCCTGCACCCCTAGGAATTCAGTTGGTTTCTCCTATTCCCAGGCACCCCCCTCATGGTAAATGGTCTCCCCCTCCTCCCGGGAAACGAGATGGTTGCTACCATCGCACGCCCCGCCCCTTAATTACATAGAGTGTCAGCACCCCTTCCCAGGAAGTGAGTTGGTATGTCTCATTGCAAGCCTCCCTCACCCTAAGAAGTGAGTTGGTATCTCCCACCAGAAGCTCTCTCCCTCTGGTAGATGATCTCCCCCTCCCTATCAGGAAGTCAGTTGGTATCTCCCATGGCAAGCTCCACCCCATATGGTAGATGGTGTCACCCTCTCCCCCGCCCGTGCGTTGGTATCTCCCATCGGAACCCTGGGTCGCAGGTCTGGGTCGGCCTTCGAGGAAGTGACTTGGTCTCGCCCAGCGCAAGGCCCAGATGGTATCACCCTAGTCCCCCAGGAAGTGAGGTGGTCCCGCCCACACAGTGAGTTCCCCCCGCGTAAGCCGCGCACTTGGTCTATGCCGAGCTCTGGGCGCGGTCGCCGGCAGCCGCATCACCGGGGCGGGCAGGCGGCGAACGGGCCGAGGGGGGGCGGATCCCTCCGCCGCTGAGTCCCGGCCGCGCGCAACCGGACCAGGCCAGAGCGGATCCTTCCGCCCAGGGGAGCGGCCCGGAAACGAGTCCCCCGCCCCCGGAACGAGGCTGCGCCAGGTAAGGGGGGGGAGGGGCAGAGCGCAACCCCCCCCCCCCCGGCCGGTGCCCCGCACTCCCGACCTGCAGCCCCTGCTCGGGGGGGGGAGCCCGGACGCCTGGGTTCCCTCCCCTTGGGGGGGTCCCGGGCTCGTGCTGATCCCTCCCCCCGCCCCCCCCGCAGGTCCCGGCGCGGCCATGAGCGAACTGGAGCAGCTGCGGCAGGAGGCGGAGCAGCTTCGCACCCAGATCCGGGTGAGTGGGGGGAACCCAGGTGCCCGGGCACCCCCCTTCCCCCCCCCCCCCCGCAGCGCGGAACCCAGGCGTCCGGGCACCCCCCCCTTCCCCCCCCCCCCAGCAGCGCGGAACCCAGGCGTCCGGGCACCCCCCCCTTCCCCCCCCCCCCAGCAGCGCGGAACCCAGGCGTCCGGGCACCCCCCCTTCCCCCCCCCCCCCCCAGCAGCGCGGAACCCAGGCGTCCGGGCACCCCCCCCTTCCCCCCCCCCCCAGCAGCGCGGAACCCAGGCGTCCGGGCACCCCCCCCTTCCCCCCCCCCCCCAGCAGCGCGGAACCCAGGCGTCCGGGCACCCCCCCCTTCCCCCCCCCCCCAGCAGCGCGGAACCCAGGCGTCCGGGCACCCCCCCTTCCCCCCCCCCCCAGCAGCGCGGAACCCAGGCGTCCGGGCACCCCCCCTTCCCCCCCCCCAGCAGCGCGGAACCCAGGCGTCCGGGCACCCCCCCTTCCCCCCCCCGCAGCGCGGAACCCAGGCGTCCGGACTCCTGGGTTCTCTCCCCGGCTCTGGGAGGGGAGGGGGGCTGGTGAGTGAGAGCAGTGGGGGCTGGGAGCCCGGACTCCTGGGTTCTCTCCCCGGCTCTGGGAGGGGAGTGGGGGCTGGTGGTTAGAACAGGGGGGGCTGGGAGCCAGGACTCCTGGGTTCTCTCCCCGGCTCTGGGAGGGGAGGGGGGGCTGGTGGTTAGAGCAGGGGGGGCTGGGAGCCAGGACTCCTGGGTTCTCTCCCCGGCTCTGGGAGGGGGTTTGGGCTGTTCAGATTTTCCCCCTGTCTCCCCTCCAGGACGCTCGGAAGTCATGCGGCGACTCCACCCTGAGCCAGGTGAGCTATGCTGGATCTTGGCCCTGCCCCCTTGCTGGGTCCCCCCCCTCCCCTCCCCCGCCCCTCCATCCCTCACCGCTCTGCCCCTCCCCCAGATCACCGCTGGGATGGACCCCGTGGGGCGGATCCAGATGCGGACGCGACGCACCCTGCGAGGCCACCTGGCGAAAATCTACGCCATGCACTGGGGCACCGACTCCAGGTGAGAGCTCGCCCGGCGCTGAGACGCGCCCACCTCTGGGGCGGGGCGGCCGGTTCCCCAGGGACCCCTCGCCCGGCGCTGAGACGCGCCCACCTCTGGGGCGGGGCGGCCGGTTCCCCAGGGACCCCTCGCCCGGCGCTGAGGACGCGCCCACCCTCTGGGGCGGGGCGGCCGGTTCCCCAGGGACCCCTCGCCCGGCACGGAGATGCGCCCACCTCTGGGGCAGGTTTCAGGCCCGGAACTAATCGAGGATCTTTTATCCCATTGGCCGTGGAGCAGCTTTGGCTTTGATTGGCCAGGACTCCGGGGTTCCTGTCCCATTCCCGGGGCAGGTTCTCAGGCCAAGCTTCTAAATTATAAGCATCTGGCTTTATATCTGCTCAGTGGGGCCAGCCCTGCCTCTGGGGGGGTGGAAGAGGAGCACCCCCTGCTGAGCCCCCGCCCCACAGCACAGTGCCCCCTAGCACCAGCCTGGAGCAGTGGGGCCAGGCCGCCTCCGGGGGGCAGCCCCTTGGCCCAGCTGCGCTCACATGGGCTCTCTCCCCCCAGGCTGCTGGTCAGCGCCTCGCAGGACGGTAAACTCATCATCTGGGACAGTTACACCACGAATAAGGTGAGGGGGGTGGGCAGGAGACCAGGGCAGAGGGGCCTGGGCTGGAGGGGCGGCGAGGCTGGGGCGAGGCGGCAGACCGGGGCAGAGGGGCCCCAGGTGGAGGGGAGGGTGGGGGGGGAGACCTGGTGTAGCTGCTCATTCACTCACCGCTGTGGGCGCCTCCTGCTGGTCATCCAGGAATTAGCTCGATCCCAGCACTTGGAACGCCTCCTGCTGGCTGGTGTCTCTTCTGCCTCAGGCCCCCCATGTCCCTCCCGGACCCCAGTGCCCTCTACCTTGGGGTTCTGCCCCCAGCAGTACCCTCACCCTCTGGGTCTCCCCTCCCAGGGGAACCCCCCTCGCCTCAGTGGCTGCAGCCAGTCGCCATCCAGACCCCGCTCTCAACTTATCACTGGCAAGGGGGGCAGACCAGCTGACCTTCCCAGGGCTGCCCCAGTACTTTTGGGGCCCCAGCCCAGCCATGCCCGGGCTGGAGTCAGTCTGACCCAGCTCCTCCCTGGGCTATAACAGGGCCGGGCATGGCCTGATTGCTTCCCCCAATCAGCCGGCCTTCCTCCACCGGAGCGCGGTAACTGCCCGCTACACCGGGGCAGATGGGCCCGGGGGGAGGCAGGAGGCGGGGATACCGGCGCAGATGGGCCTGGGGGCAGGCGGCAGGCTGGATACCGGGGTAAAGAGGCCCGGGGGCTGGCAGGAGGTGGGATACTGGGGCAGATGGGCCCTGGGGGAGGCGGCCGGCGGGATACTGGGGCAGAGGGGCCCGGGGGGAGGCGGGAGGGTGGATACCGGGGCAGATGGGCCCCGGGGGCTGGCAGGAGGCGGGATACCGGGGCAGATGGGCCCCGGGGGCTGGCAGGAGGCGGGATACCGGGGCAGATGGGCCCCGGGGGAGGCGGCAGGAGGCGGGATACCGGGGCAGATGGGCCGCGGGAGAGGCGGCAGGAGGCGGGATACCGGGGCAGATGGGCCCCGGGGGAGGCGGCAGGAGGCGGGATACCGGGGCAGAGGGGGCCCCGGGGGAGGCGGCAGGAGGCGGGATACCGGGGCAGAGGGGCCCCGGGGGAGGCGGCAGGAGGCGGGATACCGGGGCAGAGGGGCCCCGGGGGAGGAGGCGGGATACCGGGGCAGATGGGCCCGGGGGGAGGCAGGAGGCGGGATACCGGGGCAGAGGGGCCCCGGGGGAGGCGGCAGGAGGTGGGATACTGGGGCAGAGGGGCCCCGGGGAGGCGGCAGGAGGCGGGATACCGGGGCAGATGGGCCCGGGGGGAGGCGGCAGGCTGGATACCAGGGCAGATGGGCCCAGGGGGAGGCGGCAGGCTGGATACCAGGGCAGATGGGCCCAGGGGGAGGCAGGAGGCGGGATACCGGGGCAGATGGGCCCCGGGGGAGGCAGGATACCGGGGTAGAGAGGCCCGGGGGCTGGCAGGAGGTGGGATACCGGGGCAGAGGGGCCCAGGGGAAGGCGGCAGGAGGCGGGATACCGGGCAGGGGGAGGCGGCAGGAGGCGGGATACCGGGGCAGAGGGGCCCAGGAGGAGGCGGGATACCGGGGCAGAGGGGCCCAGGAGGAGGCGGGATACCGGGGCAGAGGGGCCCCGGGGAGGCGGCAGGAGGCGGGATACCGGGGCAGAGGGGCCCCGGGGGAGGCGGCAGGAGGCGGGATACCGGGGCAGAGGGGCCCCGGGGGAGGCGGCAGGAGGCGGGATACCGGGGCAGATGGGCCCAGGGGCAGGCAGCAGGAGGTGGGATACCGGGGCAGAGGGCCCAGGGGGAGGCGGGAGGGTGGATACCGGGGCAGAGGGGCCCCGGGGGAGGCGGCAGGCGGGATACCGGGGCAGATGGGCCCAGGGCAGATGGGATACGGGGGCAGATGGACCCACCTTTCCCTCCCCCAGGTCCACGCCATCCCGCTGCGCTCCTCCTGGGTGATGACCTGCGCCTACGCCCCATCGGGGAACTACGTGGCCTGCGGAGGCCTGGACAACATCTGCTCCATCTACAGCCTGAAAACCCGGGAGGGGAACGTGCGCGTGAGCCGGGAGCTGCCGGGCCACACGGGTGAGCGCTTGCCTCGGGACAGGGGGCTGGTGGGTACAGTGCGGGGGGGTGGGGGGGAAGCCTGGACACCTGGGTTCTCTCCCTGGACCCCAGCTAATCAGCATCATGCCGTCCCCCCCCACCAGGTTACCTGTCCTGCTGCCGCTTCCTCGATGACAATCAGATCATCACCAGCTCCGGGGACACCACCTGGTGAGCCCCCCCCAACCTCGGCGCTCTGGGATCTGCTCCCCAGAAACACATGGGGGGCAGGGAAGGGTGGAGCTGGTATGGGAGGCCAGCAAGGTTGTGGGCTGGTGGGTGGGGCTAGCAGGGAGGGCCCTTGGGGTGGGGTGGGGGCAGGGCTAGTGTGTAGGGCCAGCGGGGTGGAGGTGGGCGGAGCCAGGAGCAGGGGCTATAGGGCAGAGCCAGTGGGCGGGAAAGGGGCAGAGGTTGGAGGGGACCGGGGGGGCAGGGCATGGGTGGGACAGGGGGGTGGAGCCAGTGGGCGGGGCTGGTGGTGGAGCCAGTGGGCGGGGTGGCTGGGGTGGAGCCAGAGGGCGGGTGTGGGCCTGAAGGGAGGAGTTGGCAGACAGGGGAGGAGCCAGATGTCTGGGGGCGGAGCCAGCAGACGGGGCGGGGGGGGTTGTTGGCCGGGGACGGAGCCAGTGGGTGTCCCAGCCTCTCCGCCCCCCCAGCGCGCTGTGGGACATTGAGACGGGGCAGCAGACGACGACGTTCGGGGGCCACAGTGGGGACGTGATGAGCCTCTCGCTGGCCCCTGACGCCCGGAGCTTCGTGTCTGGCGCCTGCGACGCCTCCATCAAGCTGTGGGACGTGCGGGACAGTATGTGCCGGCAGGACGTTTACCGGGCACGAGTCGGACATCAACGCCGTGTGTGTGAGTGCCCCGGGCCCCCCGAAACCGCCACGGGGTCCCCTGAAACCCCCGATCCCCCTCCCCCTCACACGAGGTTCACCGGGCACGAGTCGGACATCAACGCCGTGTGTGTGAGTGCCCCGGGCCCCCCAAAACCGCCACGGGGACCCCTGAAACCCCCGATCCCCCTCACCCTCACACGAGGTTCACCGGGCACGAGTCGGACATCAACCCCGTGTGTGTGAGTGCCCCGGGCCCCCCCAAAACCGCCACGGGGACCCCTGAAACCCCCCGATCCACCTCCCCCTCACACGAGGTTCACCGGGCACGAGTCGGACATCAACGCCGTGTGTGTGAGTGCCCCGGGCCCCCCGAAACCGCCACGGGGTCCCCTGAAACCCCCGATCCCCCTCCCCCTCACACGAGGTTCACCGGGCACGAGTCGGACATCAACGCCGTGTGTGTGAGTGCCCCGGGCCCCCCAAAACCGCCACGGGGACCCCTGAAACCCCCGATCCCCCTCACCCTCACACGAGGTTCACCGGGCACGAGTCGGACATCAACCCCGTGTGTGTGAGTGCCCCGGGCCCCCCAAAACCGCCACGGGGACCCCTGAAACCCCCGATCCACCTCCCCCTCACACGAGGTTCACCGGGCACGAGTCGGACATCAACGCCGTGTGTGTGAGTGCCCCGGGCCCCCCGAAACCGCCACGGGGTCCCCTGAAACCCCCGATCCCCCTCCCCCTCACACGAGGTTCACCGGGCACGAGTCGGACATCAACGCCGTGTGTGTGAGTGCCCCGGGCCCCCCGAAACCGCCACGGGGACCCCTGAAACCCCCGATCCCCCTCCCCCTCACACGAGGTTAACCGGGCACGAGTCGGACATCAACCCCGTGTGTGTGAGTGCCCCGGGCCCCCCGAAACCGCCACGGGGTCCCCTGAAACCCCCGATCCCCCTCACCCTCACACGAGGTTCACCGGGCACGAGTCGGACATCAACGCCGTATGTGTGAGGGCCCCGGGCCCCCTGAAACCCCCGATCCCCCTCACCCTCACACGAGGTTCACCGGGCACGAGTCGGACATCAACGCCGTATGTGTGAGGGCCCCGGGCCCCCCGAAACCCCCCATCCCCCTCACCCCCACACGGAGATTCACCAGGCACCAGTCGGACATCAACGCCGTGTGTGTGTGTCGCGGGATGCTCCTGGGACCTCCCGAAATCCCCCCACAAACACAGACGTTCACTGGGCACGAGTCGGACATCAACACTGTGTATGTGTGTGCCCGGACCCCTGATCTCCCCTCCCCCCCGCGAAACCAACCGGGACCCCCAATCCCCCCTCACAAAACCCACCCACCCACAGACCTTAACCAGGCATGAGTTGGACATCAATTCCCCCCCCGGACCCTCAATATCCCCTTGACCTTCCCTGGGAACAAGTGTGTGTGTGTGACCGTGACTCCTGCCCCCCCCCCCCCCAACCTCCCTGTATGCCCTGAGCTTAACATAACCCATCCTCAGTGCCCCTCATGGGGCACAGCCCCCTCCCCACAGCAGCCTGACCCACAACTTAGAAATCCTACCAATCTCGGGGGACGGGCTGGGGACCAGGACTCCTGGGTTCTCCCACTGGCTCTGGCAGGGGAGCGGGGGCTCGGTGGGTTAGAGCGGGGCCGGGGGGGGCCGAGAGCCCAGACGCCTGGGTTCCCTGACACCCTCCTCCCTGCCCAGTTCTTCCCCAACGGGAACGCCTTCACCACGGGCTCGGACGACGCCACGTGCCGGCTCTTCGACCTGCGCGCCGACCAGGAGCTCATGATGTATTCGCATGACAACATCATCTGCGGCATCACCTCGGTGGCGTTCTCCAAGAGCGGGCGCCTCCTGCTGGCCGGCTACGACGACTTCAACTGCAACATCTGGGATGCCATGAAGGGCGACCGCGCAGGTCAGCCCGGACGCCTGGGTTCTCTCCCCGGCTCGGGGAGGGGAGTGGGGGCTGGTGGGGTGGAGCATGGGGGGCTGGGAGCCAGGACTCCTGGGTTCTCTCACGGCTCGGGGAGGGGAGTGGGGGCTGGTGGGGTGGAGCATGGGGGGCTGGGAGCCAGGACGCCTGGGTTCTCTCCCCGGCTCTGGGAGGGGAGTGGGGGCTGGTGGGGTGGGAGCCAGGACGCCTGGGTTTCTCTCCCCGGCTCTGGGAGGGGAGTGGGGGCTGGTGGTTAGAGCAGGGGGGGCTGGGAGCCTGGACACCTGGGTTCTCTCCCGGCTCGGGGAGGGGAGTGGGGGCTGGTGGGTTAGAGCAGGGGGGGCTGGGAGCCAGGACTCCTGGGTTCTCTCCCCGGCTCTGGGAGGGGAGTGGGGGCTGGTGGTTAGAGCAGGGGGGGCCTGGGAGCCAGGACACCTGGGTTCTCTCCGGCTCGGGGAGGGGAGTGGGGACTGGTGGTTAGAGCAGGGGGGGCCTGGGAGCCTGGACACCTGGGTTCTCTCCTGGCTCGGGGAGGGGAGTGGGGGCTGGTGGGTTAGAGCGGGGGGTGGAGCTAGGACGCCTGGGTTCTTTCAGGCTGAGCTCACCCGTCTCCTCCTGCAGGGGTCCTGGCCGGCCACGACAACCGCGTGAGCTGCCTGGGGGTGACGGACGACGGGATGGCAGTAGCCACCGGCTCCTGGACAGCTTCCTGAAAATCTGGAACTAGCCCCCCTTCTGCCCCACACCCTGGGGGTGTGGCTGCCGCTGGCCCCACCCTCAGCAGGGAGAGGGCGTGGCTTTAGCCCTTCTTTGGTGGCCCCCCCTTTAATTTTTTCGAATTATTTTTGTTTTTCTTCTCCTGATTGAAAAGAAGGAAAAATAGCCTGCTGAGGGGGTGGGGCCTGTGGCTAGCAATGACCTTTGACCTGGGGTGGGGCATGAGGTGATTGACAGCTGGGGCAGGGTCCTCTCTACTCTAGTACAGGGGAGGGAGGCTTACACCCCCAATTTTCCTGCCCCCAGTACCCCTCCCCAAGGCTCTCTTGGGGAGTAGTGGCTAATTGGTCCCACCCACTATGTGTGGCTCCTCCTCAGGAGGGGGGGTGCACCCCAGGCTCCCGTTGCCCCTCCCATGTGCCTGAGTGGGGCTGGAGGGAGATCAGGTTAGTTGGGGGGCCCCTGAGGGGAGGTGGGATACCGGGGTAGATGGGCCCCTGACTCTGAGGCAAAGGAGGGGCAACGCCAGACATGGGGGCGCTCCTGTCCTGACCCCTCCCTCCACTCCCCATCAGGGGCTTCTCTCCCACCCCCTGCCGGGGGTCGTCCTGTTTGCCGGGGGGGGGCTGTTTCTTCGCTGGGGTGTTTGTAACCGGCTCCCGGCACGCATCAAACCATAAATGACCAAAACCAACACCCTGCCTCCCTGTTGTTACTGGGGGGGGGGGGGGGGGGTTAGAACAGGCGGGGCTGGGAGCCAGGACTCCTGGGTTCTCTCCCCCAGCTCTAGGAGGGGAGTGGGGGCTGGTGGTTAGAGCAGGGGGTGCTGGGAGCCAGGACTCCTGGGTTCTCTCCCTGGTTTGGGGGGGAGAACAACTGTGGGGTTAAAGGCCCTAGTCAGGGGGTGGCCCCACCACCTACTGCTGGGGGGGGTGGCCCAACATACTGCTGGGGAAGGTGCCCCCCTCCCTGAAAGGGGTGGGTGATGTAACTCCCAACACCCCTCCCCTCTTGGTAAGTGTGTAAGGGAAGCCCCCCCTCCATGGGAGGTCCCGGGGGATTATTTTATGGGGTGGGGGTTGCCAGGGGTCCAGGCAGTACAGCAGACTGGACACTCCATGTCCAGTCGGCTGCAGTAACTGGCCTCTGCCCCTGGGGGGCACGCTGAGCCGCAGCACCAGCTGGACGAGCCGCTTCTGGACCTGGGGTGCCTCCACGGGGGGGGGACGGGACAAGGGCAACCCCCCCCCCCCCCCCCCAAAGATCCACAAGCATCTGGATTTAGGGGGGGGCGCGCTCACCTCCCCCACAGCCCAGCCTCTTGGGAAGGAACCCGGCAGTCCGGGTCGCCAGCGCCTGGTGTCCTTGGCCAGCTGGGGGGGGTGAGATCCCAGGCAGATGGCTGGTGGGGGGCAGGGAACGAACCCAGGCGTCCTGACTCCAGCCTTCCCCCCCGCCCCCCCCACAGGTAAATCCAGCCACTCCCCTGCGGCCAAAGCACGTTCAAGGATTGGCCGGTGGGGGGCGGTTGTGTGACACTGCGGTACCCCCACCCAGCAGCAGAAACTCCCAGCATGGGGGTGGGGAAGGGAAGAACCCAGGAGTCCTAGGAGTCAGCCAGGGGCTGGGGAAAGCCCCCCCACCGCCTACTACTACTACTTCGCAAAGGAGGCAGATGTTGTGGCAGCCCCCTTTAGCACCTGGGGAAACTGAGGCAGGGCCCCCCCTTTCCCGATGTGGGGGGAATCCCGGCACGGTTGGTGCAGTGTAAACAGATTCCACAGGAAGAACAGGAGGACTTGATGCTCACGCCACACTGGGGCGGGCCAGGCAGCCCCATGCTTAGGGTGGTGGGTCCCCCTCACTCCACCCCTCCCCCCCCCCCCCGGGAACCGGCGGAGAGATGGCAGGACAAAGACACCGGCTCTCGCTCGGGCGGGGGCAGGAAATATCTACAAACTTTAATTCCACGCGGGGCGAGAGACGCGCACACACACAAAATGGGGGTGGGGGGTCCTCGCCCTGGCTCGACCCCGCTGGGCGGCATGAGAAAGCGCCCGAGTCCAGCGCGGGACACGCGTTGGCATGGGCTGGGGCCGCACCGCGTCCAGTTCGTTATTGCTAGATAGAAACCCCACGTCCGGCCCGGCGGCTAGCCGGCCACCAGGCTAATACTGCCCCGGCCGCGAGGTCCGTTTCCCTTTTCTTCGGAGGGGCGTGGGAGGGGGGAAAACAACCAATACGAAGATAAGGCAAATTTTGTAGGAAACGCCCCGCGGTGGATAATAAACGTCTGTCCAGTGGCTGGGCTCCACCGTGGGCCAGAGGAGACTTTGGTTCGGCCCGGCCCCCTGTAGAGTCCGATCACTCTGGGGGGGGGCTGGGTGTAAACCGGGGAGACAGCCCTTAGCTAGAAAGGTCCGAGAGCGACGAATCACCGAATACATTCTTGTGGCAAATTCAAACACGAACG
Organism: Chrysemys picta bellii; assembly: GCF_011386835.1. NCBI lineage: Eukaryota > Metazoa > Chordata > Testudines > Emydidae > Chrysemys > Chrysemys picta. Next base: position 1,748,089 of record NC_088806.1, read on the forward strand.
GTGGCTCCTGGTCGCCCCCCACCTGAGCCCAGTCCAGGGGGGCAGCCCGGGATTGAGGTGAGCCGGCTGCTGCAGATCCCGGGGCGCCGGATTGTCCCCCGCTGCGCCAAGAATCCCAAGGGGGCGGGGGGGCTCCCAGCCAGATGCAGGAAGCCGTCAGCTCATTGGTTCCCCGGCAACCTCGCTGGCCCGAGACGCCGGACCCTCGCCCGCGGGTGGGGTTTCCGTGACACAGCAAACGGGTGGGGAGTAAATCCTTCGGCGGCCTATTGCACGCTGGCCGCGCGGAGGCCACTACAGGCCAATACTGACTGATGGGGGAGGGGGGGTGAAAAACCGGATCAGGTCACATCCAAATCCTGTGTCCTTTGATCCATTGACCGGGTGAAGGGAGGAAAGACCCCCCCCTCTCCCCGCTAACACAGTAACCATGGAACCTCACAGTATTTGTTGTAGGGCCTACCAAAACCAAAGAGGTCCCTGACCCCAAAAAACAACCCCAACCTTTGACATACATCTTAAAAACAAAACAAGTGTCTTTGCCATTTGGTCGATTGAAAAATTCATAAACCACGAACGTTTAAAAAACAAACGGAAACCCAACGGGTGGGGGGGGTTAACCCCCAAAGCTGCACTGGTTTGAAAAAAAAAAAATACAAACACTTGGGGGGGGGAAGGAAGAACACACGCAAGAAACTGTAGTTCGGCCATTCGGCGTGCCGCCTGCCACGCGGCATTCACAGCGCAGTTCCTGGCTTGCCACAACCGGGGAAAAGCTGCATGTCATCTCGCGCGAAGGCCGGGAGAACTTTCTCCCCTCCTGCCCACTGATTTCCAATGGGATAACTTGCCGGGGGGGGGGAGAATAAAATAAAAACGTCTCCTCCTCGGGAAGATTTCGACTCGGAAAGGTACCCTGTGTAGTGGCTACCGTCCCGTGAGACACAACGCCCCAGAGACGGTCTGTAAACAAAGAAACAACAGATCCATACGCGCAATTAAAAAAAAAATATTCAAGCCCAAATTTAAAAAAAACGAAAATGAACAAACGAACGACTTCTCCCTCCCCTCCAAAATCTGTACAGCTGTATCAGAGAGTGAAATCTCTCACCTCTGCGGGTGGGGGATCGGTCACAGACAAGTCAACTGGGTCTCGGTTTGTCAAAAATCTCTCAAGAGAGCATGACTGGAGCTTTATTGACGTGGATCCGGGGTGCCGGGAGGGGCCAGCGGATTTCGTCTTTCCAATTCTTGTCCAAAGATACATTCATAAATGGGTGCGGGGCGGGGTCAAGCCCCCCCACCTGCCGCACGCACAAAAATGCTCCTCCGTCCAAAAACAAAAACCAACTGCCCCCCCACACGGGCCATTGGGATGGGGGCGCACGTCTAACGAGGCGGGGGAAAGGCAAAATGAATGAGATGCCCAGAGAGCTTAAAATAAAAAAGGGGCCTCTCAACCCCCCCTTCCCCCCCAAAAAAACATGTGCAGAAGAAATCATCTTCCTTTCAGCTGGGCAGCGACACAATTCACAGGAGGCTGGCTTCACAGGGCGGAGCTTGTGGGGGAAAATCCAGCCAGGCAGGCGGAGCTTGTAGAAGAAATCCAGCCGGGGAGGCGGAGCTTGTTGCAGGGAGTTTGCAAGGCCTGGAAGCTTGCAGGAAGCCACCCGAGACGTCTGATCGGCCAGTAACAGGGGAGCTCCGAGATGTCTGATCGGCCAGTAACGGGGGAGCTCCGAGGCGTCTGATCGGCCAGTAACGGGGGAGCTCCGAGGCGTCTGATCGGCCAGTAACGGGGGAGCTCCGAGGCGTCTGATCGGCCAGTAACGGGGGGAGCTCGGCCGTGGGACAGGAACTGGCAGGAAGCCAGGAGAGCTTTGCAGGTTAGAAGCTCTCCCTAAGCCAGGTGAGTAGCCGGAGCTCGCAGGAACCGGCGGGAAGAGCGCCCGGCTCCGGCGACTGCAGTCAACCGCCGTGGTTAGCGTTACTCCTCCCAGGCCAGCTCCGTTGCGGCCGGGCACCACCAGGGAAGGGGAAGTCGGTTGTTTCGCGGTTGTGCAACTTTCAAAAACAACAACAAAAAAAACCAACACGCAACGTGTCTCTTCCAAAAAAGAGAAAAACAGACATGGCCTCTTGGCGAGAGCAAATCTCCAGAACGGAGCTCTGTATCTAGCGATATTTACATCCGGCTCCACCGCGTGAGGCAGAACCAGGCCAGCTCGCGGAAAGCGGGCTGGGCGATAAGTGCATTTCTTCAAGTTTTGCTATTTTTGTGTTTTTTTGTTTTTTTATGAAATCTTCTCTTTTCCCCTTCGCGAATTTTCACGTCTCTCCTCGTCCCCGTGTGAAAATAACAGTGTTTCCTAGAGCGATTTTTTTTGTTTTTTTTTTAAAGTTTCTTTATAAAAATTTCCTCCAGAATCACCAAAAAAAACCTTTTTTTTTTTCTTTTTTTTTTTTTAATCAGTTCTTTGTAAAAAGTCTTGATAAAGTGCATCAGCGGGTTGCATTTTAAGGTGCTTCGTGTGTTGGAGAAAGAAGTGCTCACACATACTCCTCTTCCGAAGGCGGGTCGCCGGCGCCCCCTGATCCGAGCGCGCGCGTCACCCTGCCCCCCCGCCAGCCCCGGTGCCCCCTGCTCGCTGGGGGGGCGGAGGAAAGGGGAGGGCCCAGCACGGCCGCCTCGTCCTTTCGCAGTGCACATTCAGGTAAGACTGAATCGGTTAAGAAGGCAGCAGAGTTCCTATTGCTACAAGACTTCAGTAGTCGTCAATGCTTTCCACCTCGCCGGCCGGACCATGCAGCGAATAGCCTGGGGGCAGAGCGGGGCACGAGGGGTTAATCGGCTACACGGACCCCCCCCCAGTCTAACCCACCAGCCCCCACGCCCCTCCCAGAACTGGGGAGAGAACCCAGGAGTCCTGGCTCCCAGCCCCCCCTGCTCTAACCCGTCAGCCCCCACTCCCCTCCCAGAGTCAGGAGAGAACCCAGGAGTCCTGGCTCCCAGCCCCGGCTGCTCTAACCCACCAGCCCCCACTCCCCTCCCAGAGCCGGGGAGAGAACCCAGGCGTCCGGGTTCCCAGCCCCCCCCACCAGCCCCCACTCCCCTCCCAGAGCTGGGGAGAGAACCCAGGAGTCCTGGCTCCCAGCCCCTGTTCCCTTCCCGGCACCGGGGAGAGAACCCAGGCGTCCGTGCCCCACCCTACCCAGGATGCTGGGGTCAGCGTGCAGCATGATCGGTCTCCTCTTGATCTTCACTGGCTGGCTGCCCTCGAAGGGCGGCTGTTTGGTGCCGTGGTTGGCCGGGAACGGGGAGGGCAGGTTGCCGGAGCTGAGCCACGAGGCTTCCTGGTGGGAAGGGGGGAGGGATTAGTGTGGAGCCCTGCCCCTTGGCAAGCCCCGCCCCCCAGGCGGTGAGAGGAGAGCGCCCCCTACCTGCTGCTGCTGGCGCTGCTGGCTGGCTTTCTGCTTGGCGCGCCGCTCCAGGAACTGCTTGGCAAACTCTTTGGCTTCCACCGTGTCGCCCAGGTAGGAGCGGATGAAGTCGTGAACGTCGTAGGGGGACTCCATCTCCTTCAGGAACGCCACCACCGTGGGGACTGCAGGGGAGTGAGGGGGGTCAAGGAGGGCCAGCCCCCTTCGCCCCCCGACCCCCCAAGCACCCACCCACCAACAAGGCCTGACAGCTGCGGAAAACAGGCCCGAAGCGAGGAAACAAGAGCCGGGGACTGAGCCCAGGACTCCAGTGGCTCCCAGCCCCTCCCCCCAGGGGCGCACGGAAGCCAGGCGTCCGGGCGCAGGCATACCATCGAGGGTGCTGGAGCTGTTCAGGACGTGCAGCATCTGCTCACACCACTGCGTGAAGCCGTCCTGGGGTTTGTGGATCCCCTGCAGCAGTTTGAGCAGCTTCTCCTCCTCGTCCGTCTTCTTCCGGCTCTGCCGGCTCGGCCCCCCGTAGCTGTCCCTGTGCCGGGGCGGGGAGAGTCAGAGAGAGCCACGGGCCCTGCCGGTGCCCCTCACTCCCGCCCCGCAGCCCCCCCAGCCCTGCCGGTGCCCCTCGCTCCTGCCCCGCAGCCTCTGCCAGCCCCGCCGGTGCCCCTCGCTCCCGCCCCGCAGCCCCTGCCAGCCCAGCCCGTGCCCCTCGCTCCCGCCCCGCAGCCCCCCCCAGCCCTGCCGGTGCCCCTCGCTCCCGCCCCGCAGCCCTTCCCAGCCCCGCCGGTGCCCCTCGCTCCCGCCCCGCAGCCCCTCCCAGCCCCACCGGTGCCCCTCACTCCCGCCCCGCAGCCCTTCCCAGCCCCGCCGGTGCCCCTCACTCCCAGCCCCTCACTCCCGCCCCAGCCCTGCCGGTGCCCCTCACTCCCGCCCCGCAGCCCCCCCAGGCCTGCCGGTGCCCCTCACTCCCAACCCGCAGCCACCCCAGCCCAGCTGGTGCCCCTCACTCCCGACCCGCAGCCCCTGCCCCCCCCCCACCCCGTGGGCTCACCCGAGGGAGGGGCTGCTGCGGCTGCTCTTCAGGCCCAGGCTCCTCAGGTTCTTGACGCCCTCGTCCCACTTCTCATGGCTGCTCCAGAGCGGGCTGGAGTCGGCGCCCCACTGCGAGGGGCTGCTCAAGCCGAGGCCCCCGTGCTGGGAAGGGAAAGAGCTGAGGTGCGGCCACCTCTGGGGCGGGGCGGCTCGTTCCACAGGGGATGGCTCAGGGACACTACTCCTGGGTGGGGCGAGCACTGTGACTGGGGCGGGGAAGGTACTTCCCCAGATGATGGGGGGGAGCAGGGGACCGGCCTGGCTGTGGGCAGGACATAGGAGGTCATAGTGATGGGGGAAGGTTGGGGGCCGGGCCGGGGAGATCCTGGGGGCGGGGCCTGGCTGGGGGCCGGGCCGGGGAGATCCTGGGGGCGGGGCCTGGCTGGAGGCCGGGCCCGGGGAGATCCTGGGGGCGGGGCCTGGCTGGGGGCCGGGCCGGGGAGATCCTGGGGGCGGGGCCTGGCTGGAGGCCAGGCCCGGGGAGATCCTGGGGGCGGGGCCTGGCTGGAGGCCGGGCCCGGGGAGATCCTGGGGGTGGGGCCACTCACCGCTCTCTGCTGCGCCCGCTGCTGCTTGTGCAGCTGCCGCTCGCTCTCCTGCAGCTCCAGCAGGGCCTTCATGCCCCCGGGGGGCTTGGCCAGCCCCCCCCAGGGCGCTGCGCTCTGCGCCTGGGTCTGCTGCAGCAGCTTCAGCACCAGCTCCTGCTGCCGGCACTGCGGGGGCAGGGGCGTTACTGGGGGCAGCCGGCCCAGCCCCGGGGACGTCACCCACACGACCCTCGGCTTCCCCCAGGACCACCAAGTGGGGATCTGTGGGCGCCGGAGGAGGGGGCAATGGCCCCCCTCAGACAGCCAGGGTCTCCACCTTCCATGGGAGCCCCACAATCCCTCTGGAGAGCAGACCAGGGCCCCTAAAACACAGGGGTAAACTGACGCCCAGAGGTGCACTAAAGGAGAAAGAACCCAGGAGTCCAGGCTCCCAGCCCCCCCTGCTCTAACCACCAACCCCCCTCCCGTCCCAGAGCTGGGGAGAGAACCCAGGAGTCCTGACTCCCAGCCCCCCTGCTCTAACCACCAACCCCCCTCCCGTCCCAGAGCTGGGGAGAGAACCCAGGAGTCCTGGCTCCCAGCCCCCCCTGCTCTAACCACCAACCCCCCTCCCGTCCCAGAGCTGGGGAGAGAACCCAGGAGTCCTGACTCCCAGCCCCCCTGCTCTAACCACCAACCCCCCTCCCGTCCCAGAGCTGGGGAGAGAACCCAGGAGTCCTGACTCCCAGCCCCCCTCCTGTCCCAGAGCCGGGGAGAGAACCCAGGAGTCCAGGCTCCCAGCCCCCCCTCCTCCCCTCCCAGAGCCGGGGAGAGAACCCAGGAGTCCTGACTCCCAGCCCCCCTCCCGTCCCAGAGCTGGGGAAAGAACCCAGGGCAGGGCAGGGGTGGGGGTCTCTAGATCTCCGGCCAGGGTCCCACGGGAGAAGGGGTCTGTGGAGGTCAGGGGGGCGTTGACCTGTTTCCGCCGATACAGCTCCTCCTCCTCGCGCCGCTTCTGCTCCTCCTGGCGCCGCTTCTCTTCGCGCCGCTTGCGTTCCTCCTCCTCCCTCTTAGCCCTGAGTTCCGCGTCGCGGCGCTCCTGGAGCTGCGGCACCGGGGGAAGGTGGCAGGGTGGGTGAGGGGAGGGCCCCAGGCTGCCAGAGAGCCCCCCCCCCGCCACCCACTCGGCAGCGCCACGATCCCACATAGCCCCTCTGCCGAACGACGGCCACGCCCCCTGCTGTAACCCACCAGGCCCCACTCCCCTCCCAGTGCCGGGGAGAGAACCCAGGAGTCCTGGCTCCCAGCCCCCCTGCTCTAACCCACCAGGCCCCACTCCCCTCCCAGAGACAGGGACAGAGCCCAGGAGTCCTGGCTCCCAGCCCCCCCCGCTCTAACCACCAGCCCCCCTCCCCTCCCAGAGCCGGGGAGAGAACCCAGGAGTCCTGGCTCCCAGCCCCCCCGCTCTAACCACCAGCCCCCACTCCCCTCCCAGAGCCGGGGAGAGAACCCAGGCGTCCTGGCTCTGACCCGCGGGGACCCGGCACTTACTTTCTGTTGCAGTTGCAGTTGTTCTAAGATTGGACCCTGAGTTGAAGAATTAATTGGTATATCCCATAGACTGGCCTCACCGCCTGCGGGAGAGACTGGAGTGTCAGGCCCGGCGCGGCACCCCCCTCGGAACACCCCCGGAGCTGCACCGCCCCCCCCCGCGCCACGCTGCCCCCCCTTACCTGCAGGCTGTGAAGCTGAGGTATGCGCGTCCCACAGGGACCCTGTGTCTGGCACGGACATGGATCGGTTCATCGCCGGGATCAGGTTCTGCTCCCCGGTTCTGCAAGGCAAGGGGGTCCCCTGCTCAGCGCTGCGCTCGCCCCCCACAGCGCCCCTGGGAGGACAGAGCTGCAGCCACCCCCAGGATGAGGCAGCTACCGGAGCCGGGGAGAGAACCCAGGCGTCCTGGCCAGTCAGACTGTGTGCATGCCCCCTGCTCCACCCCAGATGGCAGCAGGAGAGCGGGATGAATCAGAGTGTGGGGAACTGGGGGGCTGTGGGGGTCCGGGGGGCTGGCCAGGGGGGTCACTCACCTGGGTTTCAGAGCCTGCAGCTGCTGCAGGAAAGCCGTGAGCTGCTGCTGGGTGAGGTCGCCGGCTGCCAGCTTCTGCTGCAGTGCGCACTGGGCGAACTGCGGCCTGCGGGGAGAGCGCCGGGTAGTCACTGCGGGCCCCCGCCGGGGACCCCCACTGCCGGATCCACGCCCAGCCCAAGGGGGGGGGGGGAGATGATGGGGGTCGGACCCATGCCCCACGCCCAGCCCAAGAGGGGGAAGTGATGGGGGTCGGACCCACGCCCAGCCCAAGGAAGGAGAAGGGGATGGGGGTCGGACCCACGCCCCACGCCCAGCCCAAAGGGGGAAGTGACGGGGGTCGGACCCACGCCCCACGCCCAGCCCAAGGGGGGGAAGCGACGGTCCAGACACAGGGGTCGGACCAGCCCAAGGGGGGAAGGTGATGGGGGTCAGACCTGCGCCCCACGCCAGCCCCCTCGCGGCGCTCGCACTGTACCTGTCCGGCAGGTACCGGTTGATGAGCTGCAGGAACTGCTGATGCTGGAGCTGCTGGTAGAGGGCGGCCGCCGCCAGCTCCTGCTGCTTCTTCAGCCGCTCCTGGTCCAGGTTCCCCTAGGGGGCAAGCGCAGAGACAGGCTGTGGGGCTCCCCACGGGGAGGGGCGCCAATTTCACAAACGGGGGTGTGGGGGGGGCTATGACTCCGGCCACCGGACGCTACCGAAGGATTGTGGGGGCACCCCGAAAGGTATATGGGGGGGACAAAGGAGAGACCCCGGGGCTGGCCCGAGCGGGATCTCCCAGGATCTGGCCCGTTCTGGACACACCGGGCAGTCGCCGGAGGCGGCTCTGGGATTCGGGGCAGGCGAGTGCCGAGCGCGGCAGGCTGGGCTTTTGGGGAGCTGGGGGGTCCCCCAGGCTGGGCGAGGGGGCGCACCCCATCCCGGGGGGCTCGGCTCACCAGCAGCGGGGGCGGCGACGGGCCAGGCGCGAAAGGCACTCTTCCCCACATCTTGATCACCTCGCCCAGCGGCTGGAAGCCCTCGTCACAGCCGCGCTTCACCAGGAGCGACATGGTGAAATAGCCGGCCTGGAACCACTCCGCCATCTCCTGCGTGGTGAAGGGCCCTGCGGGGGGGAGAGGCACAAACAAGGGTGTTCACGCAGGGACCCCCTCGCCCCGCGCTGAGATGCGGCCTCCTCTGGGGCGAGGTGGCCGGTTACCCAGGGACTCCCTGCCCTGACCCCCACACCCCAATCGGCCCCACACCTTGGATCTCCCCCTGAGGATCCTTGTAGAACCACTTCATGGCGGCCTCGTGGGAGAGGGGCAGGGCAGCGGCCGTGTTGCGCGGCTCCTGGATGGCCTGGGTGAAGCGCTCCTCATCCATGGAGCTCTCCTGGAGCGAGGCCACCATCTTCTCTGCTTCCTGGGGGGGGGGGAAGCGGGGGAAGAAACCAAGGTGAGACCGGGCCCTGGCCCCCCAAATCTGGGGGGGATTGATGTCTGTGCTGCTCCCACCTTGAGCACAGGCCAGGAGTGGGGAGGAGAGAACCCAGAAGTCCTGGCTCCCAGCTCCCCCTGCCCTAACCCACTAGCCCCCACTCCCCTCCCAGAGCCGGGGAGAGAACCCAGGAGTCCTGGCTACCAGCCCCCCCTGCTCTAACCACCAGCCCCCACTCCCCTCCCAGAGCCGGGGAGAGAACCCAGGAGTCCTGGCTACCAACGCCCCCTGCTCGAACCCACCAGCCTCCACTCCCCTCCCAGAGCCAGGGAGAGAACCCAGGCATACGGGCTCCCCCGCTCACCTGCTGAAGATGTTTCATCCCATCGTCGTCCTCGGCGTCTCCAATGGAGAACTCAGTAGCAGCATTGGTGGTGGAGGAAGGGGAGGAGAGGGTGGAGACCGCGCCCGTGCTGAGCTGCGACGGGAGGCCCAGGACGCCTGGGTCCCCTGGGGAAGGAGGGAAGGGGTCACTACATGAATTTGTTACCCCTTTCCCCCCACCCCCGGAGCTCAGATCCTCCCTCCCCCATAATACCACCCCCGCCTTGGTAGCCTTCGTGACCGCTCTGGGAGCTGTCATTTCAGGCTCTTGGCAGACACAGGTAGTTGGGCAGACATTAGTAGGTTTCAGAGTGAACACCCTTCATGAAGGCACCCAGGAAGCGATTGTTTCAGGCTCTCAGCAGACTCAGGCAGCGCTCAGCTCCAGAGAAGCATTGCAGAGGGAACAATGCATTTTGGGATGGAGGAGACAACCAGCAGCCCATCCCCATCCCCCCGCCCGCTTGGTACCTTCCGCAGCAGGCTTCGGCTCCTTGTCGCAGGTGCTGAGGGGCACGGTGGGGTCCGAGCCCCCCAGGGGGGCACTCTCACATTCACTAGTGGCAGTGGCAACAGTAGCAGCAAAGGGGGGGCCCGACAGCCAGGGGGCGCCGGGCGGGGAACATCGCTTCTCCTCCGGGGTCATCGAGGGATCCTTCCAGGCCTCTGGAGAGAGAGAGAGAGAGAGAGAGAGAGAGAGAGAGAACGGGTTACCATCTGGGGGGTTGCCCCAATCCCCCCACCCCTCCCACACCCTGGTGCAGTGGGGTCCTCCAAAGCCTCCCGCCCGCCTTACCTTTCTCGGGGGCCTCCTTCGAGCTGGGCTCAGCATCCTCCTTCCCTTCCGACCTCTCATCGTCTTCCTGCAACGGATGGAAGTCGAACACATGCTCCTCAGGGATTGGCTCCTTGGGGCTCTTCTGTCAGAGAGGAGGAGGGGCTTGGGGGGTCAGAGGTCAAGCCAGGATCCCCAAGTACATGGGGGGGAAGCATCCCACTGTTCTGCCCACTCCCCCGCCCAGCTGACAGCAGGAGCTACCCCAGGGACAGGACTGGGAGCCAGGACTCCTGGGTTCTCTCCTCGGCTCTGAGAGGGGAGTGGGGGCTGGTGGGTTAGAGCAGGGGGGGCTGGGAGCCAGGACTCCTGGGTTCTCTCCCCAGCTCTGGGAGGGGAGTGGGGGCTGGTGGGTTAGAGCAGAGGGGGCTAGGAGCCAGGACTCCTGGGTTCTCTCCCCGGCTCTGGGAGGGGAGTGGGGGCTGGTGGGTTAGAGCAGAGGGGGCTAGGAGCCAGGACTCCTGGGTTCTCTCCCCAGCTCTAGGAGGGGAGTGGGGGGCTGGTGGGTCAGAGCAGGGGGGGCTGGGAGCCAGGACTCCTGGGCTCTCTCCTTGGCTCTGGGAGGGAGTGTGGGCTGGTGATTAGAGCAGGGGGGGCTGGGAGCCAGGACTCCTGGGTTCTCTCCCTGGCTCTGGGAGGGGAGTGGGACTGGTGGGTTAGAGCAGGGGGGGCCGGGAGCCAGGACTCCTGGGTTCTCTCCCCGGCTCTGGGAGGATGGGGGGGGCCGGGAGCCGGGTACCTTGAGGGGCATGAAGGCACCAGAGGAGTCGAAGGTGCCCATCTCCTCGTCCTCGTCGTCCATGCACCACTCGGGCAGCCCGTCCTTGTCGTCCTCGAAGCTGTCGCTGCCCCGGTGCCGCCGCCCGCCCCGCTCCTCCTCCCGCTCCCGGAAGTCGAAGTCGAACTTGCGGCGCCGGCCCTCAGGGTGCTCTCGCCAGCCAGCTGAGCGGGGCGCACCATCTGGAGGGGTGGGGGGGCGCACACGCTGAGCGGGGGGGCACCTCATTGCCAGGCTGCCTCGAGGGGTGCTCCCGGCCCCACCCACAGACTCACAACGGGGGCAGGACCTGCCCATGATCCGCCCCCAGCCTGCCCTCCTATGGTCCCGCCTACCACCCCACCATGGGGAGGGTCCCCCGAAAGGCCCCGCCCCCAGTCTGTCCTATTGCCAGACCTACCACCCCATTATGGGGAGGTCCCCCACAGGCCCTGCCCACAGCCCTCAGATTCCCCCCCCCCCCCATTCTGCCCACGGGGGACCTCACCTGGGCTGGCCGACCGCCAGCGCTCACTCTCGCGCCGGGCCCCACTCAGCCGCCAGCTGCCCCCCACGGCCGCCCCGGCGGGGGTGGGGCCGGTGCCCCCGCCCCCCTCCTCCTCCTCCTCCTGCTCCTCCCGCAGCGTCCGCCAGTTGTTGCTGTCCGAGCGGGCGTAGTCCTTGCGGGGGAGTGGAGCCCCCTCCTCGAAGGGAGCCCGGGCTGCGGGGGAGAGGCAATCAGTGGGGGGCCGGGTCACATGTCCGCTCCCCCCCCATCCAACCAGCAGGGGGTCAGCTCCACCTACAGGGCAGCTGTTAAGAGAAGGGGGAGCCCCTCCGCCCCCCAGCAGAGCACCTGGAAGAAGGGTAGCTCCCTGGGGGGCAGAGCCCCCTCTTCCTCCAGGTGTCGGTGTTCTTGGGCATGACTGTGGGGACCCCCTCCTCCTCCAGTCCTAGGGTCCCCCAGGGTGTCCCCCTTACAGCCCCCCGCAAAATCTCTCCCCACAGGCAACCAGGAGCCACCTACTTCCATCCCGCCGGGTCGGCTTTTCGAACCGCCGCTCGCCCCTGCCGGAGAGAGAAGGGGAGAGGTCAGAGCCTGGCCCCCCAGTCCCCACGGGTCCCCCCCAGCCCACGCCCCCCACACTCACCGGTCGTCCCAGCTCTGGCTGCGGTGGATCTCCCGGGCCCCACGCCCGAACGCCCCCTCTGGCTCCTCCGGACTTCTTTGGTAAAACCCACTCTCACCTCGGCCCCGGCCTGGGGGAAATGAGCGCTGAGACCCTGGCCTGAAAATGGGGGGCGTCCCTGCCCCCCACCCACGATCCCCCTGCCAGTGGGGTGGGCGGGGAGAGAGCCAGGAAGAGCCCCCCGCCCGCAGTCCCCATTCACCCACCTGTGCCCCATCCCCACCAGTTCCCATTCACAGCCCCCCCTTATTGGTTCCTATTATCCCCACGACCCCATACCCCACCAGATCTTGGGCCCCGGACCCCCAAATCTCCCCCTAGATACCTCGGCTCCGGGTACTGCCCCTCCCCCGGGAGACTCCAGCGGGAGCGGCTCCACCTCCTTTTCCCATCAGCCTCAGCACCGCCACGCTGTTCACAGACATGGAGAAATTCCTCTGGAACAGAGCCGGGGGGCGGGTTAGCACACAGACATCACTAGATCCTGCCCCAGATTGGGGCTGGTACCCCCATGCCCCGCCCCCGAGCCAGCCAGTCACCGCCCTGGGGCCAGGTGGGAGCCAGCGCCCCCTAGAGGGGCCAGGCCCCTGCCCCATTCCCCACCCCCCTGAGCCAGCCAGTCCCCGCCCTGGGGCCAGGTGGGAGCCAGCGCCCCCTAGAGGGGCCAGGCCCCTGCCCCATTCCCCACCCCCCTGAGCCAGCCAGTCCCCGCCCTGGGGCCGGGTGGGAGCCGACGCCCCCTAGAGGGGACAGGCCCCTGCCCCATTCCCCGCCCCCCTGAGCCAGCCAGTCCCTGCCCTGGGGCCGGGGGGGGAGCCAGCGCCCCCTAGAGGGGACAGGCCCATGCCCCATTCCCCGCCCCCCTGAGCCAGCCAGTCCCCGCCCTGGGGCCGGGGGGGGAGCCGGCACCCCCTAGAAGGGACAGGCCCATGCCCCATTCCCCGCCCCCCTGAGCCAGCCAGTCCCTGCCCTGGGGCCGGGGGGGAGCCGGCGCCCCCTAGAGGGGCCAGGCCCCTGCCCCATTCCCCGCCCCCCTGAGCCAGCCAGTCCCCGCCCTGGGGCCGGGGGGGAGCCGGCGCCCCTAGAGGGAAAAGACCCCATGCCCCATCCCCAGGACTGCCCCTGGGGATCTCAGTCATAAGGGGGTGCTTTGTCTCTGTTGGAGGGATGGGTTTGTGCAGCCCCTGACACAAGCAGTGGGTGCCCCCCCCCCGCCCCACTACCTGCTCCTCCTCCGTTAATGGGACCAGGGCCAGCGGCTGCAGTGGCTCTTCCTGGAGAATGGCAGCGAATTCCTTATCCTGGAGCTCCTCCGGGACCTGGGCGGGTGCGGAGAGAGCAGCTGGGGGGTGCGGCTGGGAGCGAACTTCCCCTGCCCCGCCCCTCCCCCCCCCACGGCAGGGTCACCCCCTCACCCTCCCAAGACACAGGGCTTTCACTTGGGGCTCACACGCCCCTGCGAACCTCGAAGGTGGACCCCAGGGTCACACCAGGCGCCCTCATGCCAACCCATTCCCCGCCCCCTGGTCACCTGACATCCCATGGGCCCTGGTGTATTTTACTCCGGAGGGAATTTTGCACCCCTGCGCAAGCACAGAATTTATGTCCCCCGCAGATTTCTTTGATTCCCCGCAGAAAAATGACTTTGACGGGGAAGCAAAGGGATGCCACAAGAGTGGTCATGTGACACCCCCCCCCCCCCCAGCAGTACGTTTCGGGTGCCCAGGGCAGGTGGCAGAGAGGCAAATCACTGTGGGGCAGGGGGCGGGACTGGGGACCCGGTTGGTGGCTCCTATCCTGTGCCATCTCAGCTTCTAGTCCTGGCTGGGCTGGTGAGGACAGGACTTCCTCTTTCCCTGCACGGCATCCGGGGCCGGGTCAGACCCACCTCAGATTTCTCCCCCGGCTGCAGGAAGCTCTGCAAACTCCCCACCCCACACTTCCTGCACCCATCGCTCCTCAACTGCAGGGGGAGGGAGCCTGTACAGGGAGCTGCTCCCCCGTCTGCCCAACCCCCGTGCATCCAGACTCCCTCATAGCCAGATCCTCATGGTGAGCCTCATCACCCCCCTACACTTAGAACCCCCGCCAGGATGAGCCCCACTCCCTCTGCATCTGAACCCCCCACTAAGCCCCCAACACCCACTCAGCCCCAACCACCTTCACCTGAACCCCCACTGCAGAGCCCCATTACCACTGCACCCAGAACCCCTAACAAGCCCCTGTGCATCCAGAACCCCCACTGAGCCGCCCGCACCCAGACTGCCCCACACAGAACCCCCATGCACCCCCCCCCTACTTGGATCCTGCCTTGCTGAGCCTGCCTGCCCACAGCTGACACAGAGGGGCAGGGCCCCGGGGTGTTTCTGGGGCCGGGCTGGTCCTTGCGCTGTGGCTGGATCGGGTGCAGCCTCACCGCCAAGTCCGTGTCCCAGGGGGCGTGGGAGCTGCAGGGGGAACTCCCACCTCTGTGCAGCCAGTGGCCTGTGCTCCCCACTGTCAAGTTGGAGCCTCCACATTTATTTGCCAAATAAAATTTGCAGACTTTTTAAATATTGTGCGCAGGATTTTGATTTCTGGGGGCGCAGAATTTTTAATTTTTTGGGCGCAGAATGCCCTCAGGAGCAATACTCTGCAGCACCCCACTGGGCAGCCTTGCTCCGCCCCATTGCCCGGCGTGCGGGAAGCCTCGGGGCACGGACACACACGCACCTTGTTCTCTTTGACATAAAGTGCTAGCATCTCTTCTCTGCCGTAGCGATAGTCCGCGAGCTTGTACTTTGGCATGGCAGGAGAGGGTGGGGGGGAGGCCACGCTGCCCCCACTGGACAGCGCGCGGAGCCTGGGGGTGGGCGGGACAGACAGAGTCAGCGACGGGGCCAGGCTCTGCAGACACACGGCCACATACGCAGAGCGAGGCCGCAAGGAGCCTTCAAGGGGGGCTTCAGGATTAAGTTAGAATGAGCTAGAGTAGGGAGTGCTGGGAGCCCGGACTCCTGGGTTCTCTCCCCAGCTCTGGGAGGGGAGTGGGGCCTGGTGGGTTAGAGCAAGGGGGGCTGGGAGCCAGGACTCCTGGGTTCTCTCCCCGGTGCTGGGAGGGGGTGGGGGCTGGTGGGTCAGAGTAGGGGGAGCTGGGAGCCAGGACTCCTGGGTTCTCTCCCCAGCTCTGGGAGGGGAGTGGGGGCTGGTGGATTAGAATGGGGGGGGGGGCTGGGAGCCAGGACTCCTGGGTTCTCTCCCCGGCTCTGGGAGGGGGGTGGGGGCTGGTGGGTCAGAGCAGGGGGGGCTGGGAGCCAGGACTCCAGGGTTCTCTCCCAGTTTGGGGAGAGGGGTCTAGTAGCTTAATTATCACCTTCTTTGCCCCAAAGTTAAGGGCCAACCGGTGTTTGTGGATCTCTCTAGGGATCCCCGGCTCCCTGCGCCCCCCCCAGGTTCCCCATTCTCTGGGCCCTACCCCCCACTTCCCCGTGCTCACCATTCCGGTCCAAAATTGAGCGTCTCGGCGGCCATCGCCCTCTGCGTGTGCGTTAGGTTTAGCTTCTGTTGTCCTATGACCTGGATGGCGAGGAAGGAAACCGGGTGATGAAAGGTGGGGCGCCCCCATCCCGTCGCTCTGGGCTCCCTGACCCCTGCCCCGACCTCTCACAGCCCCCCACCCCCCTTCCTTACCTGCTGGCTACAGCCCCACGCCCCTCACTGTAGGAGGCTCGGCCCACGGCGCTGAACCTGCAGCCAGGAGACAGAACCCGAGGGGCGCAGGGTTAGGATCAAGGACTATCCCCCCGCCCCCACTGTCTCCCCCTCCCCAGGCCTTACCAGTGCAGATCAACTGTGGGTGGGGGCTCAGAAGGGGTGGGGGCTCAGAAGGGGTGAGCCCTCCCCCCCCCCGCAGGAGGGGGAGTGCTGGAGGGGAAAAGGTAGGGGGGGCTGTCAGCCACTCCCCATTGGCCCCCCAAAACACTGCTTCATTTCAGACATCTACATTACATAAGGGATAAATAATTCTAGCCCATCCCCCCACTCCCCAACATTACCCCCCAAATCCTCCATATGCCTTCCCCGGGAACCAGCTCCACAGTCTAGGCGAATGGAGGGGGCGGGGGAGTTGGGAGCCAGGACTCCTGGGTTCTCTCCCCAGCGCTGGGAGGGGAGTGGGGGCTGGTGGGTCAGAGCAGGGGCGGCTGGGAGCCAGGACTCCTGGGATCTCTCCCCAGCCATCAAAGTGTTTCTCACCCAGACGGCAGCGGCTTGTGGGTCCGAGCGCGCTGGGGGCGGGGGGATTTCCGAGGGTGGGGAGATCTGCGGGCGCCCGTCTGGCCGGGTCGCTAGCTGAGCACGGGTGCTGATGAGGCTGCTGGGCCTTTCTCCCCCCACGCCGGAGTCGGAAGCCGGATTCACATTGGGAAGAGCTGCTGGGGGGAAGAGAGGGGGAGCATTAGTCCACACGGTGACGGATTGGGAGAGAACTGGCTTCAGACCCCTGTACCCTGCAGAGCGTAGCCCCCAGCACGTGGGATGGAGGCGATTCTCCAGTCAGCAGTATAGGGTATAGGACACACAGGGGAGCAATTCCCATCCCAGCCACTGGAGGGCACAGGAACATAGAGCTTCCATAGTGCTGTCCTTTATGCAGGAAGTAAGGCAACGGGACTTTCCCCATCATCACCAATGGCTGGAGAGAGAACCCAGGAGTCCTGGCTCCCAGCCCCCCCTGCTCTAACCCACCAGCCCCCAAACCAGAACTGGGCCTGGAAGCCAGGACTCCTGAGTCCCTGCCACATGCTGATGCGGGTGCTGAGAGTTCCACAGGCTCTTTGGGACCAGAATGCCACGTCCGCCTCCCCCGGTGCCGTCAGAGACCCAGCTGGGCCCAGCCAGTCCAGCCTGGGGGGGGGGAGGGGAGGGGAGGTTGCATAACACTCATGTCAAGATTGTGAGAAACCACAAAGGGCAAAGCAGCCAATCCTCTGGTAGAGCCACCGCCGAGAGCTAACGGACAAATGCCAAACTGTGGGGCGCTTAGGCAGAGCCGGGGAGAGAACCCAGGAGTCCCGGCTCCCAGCCCCGCCCTGCTCTAACCACTACACTTTGCCCCACAACTCACAAACATCAGGTTCCTACCCCCTAGGCCAAGGCCTTTCGGAGGCAAAGCCCCCGGAGCGAGAACCCGACAGGAAACTGCCGCATCATTTCGAACCAGGGCGCCCCTCCCAACCACAGGCCTGGGGAGGCGATTTACCAGCCGGGGGGGTTGTAACCCAGCCAGGCATTTGTGATACTTCGGCAAGGGGCCCCACCCCGGCCGAGAGCAAGGGATCTGCATTATTCCAGGCACCACGCAGACCAAAACAGAGAGAAGAAGCCTGCCTTTGCCTCCTTTGACTTGGGGCAGGGTCTGTATCTCGCCGTGTGTCTGGGCAGCACCTGGCACGACGGGCCCTGATCTCAGCTGGGGCAGGGTCTGTCTCTCGCCGTGTGTCTGGGCAGCCCCTGGCACGACGGGCCCTGATCTCAGCTGGGGCAGGGTCTGTCTCTCGCCGTGTGTCTGGGCAGCCCCTGGCACGACGGGCCCTGATCTCAGCTGGGGCAGGGTCTGTCTCTTGCCATGTGTCTGGGCAGCACCTGGCACGACGGGCCCTGATCTCAGCTGGGGCAGGGTCTGTCTCTCGCCGTGTGTCTGGACTGCGCCCGGCACAACGGGGCCCTTAACGAGACGCGATATATCGATCCCGGATAAATCGATTGCTACCCGCCGATACAGCAGGTAGTGAAGACGTACCCTCGGACTTGTCAACCCAAAGCCAGCGGTGTTCTGACTCTTTCCAGGAAGCTATTCTCCCCGGCACGCTGAAGTTACCCATGCTCAGCTCCCTCTCATCCAGCCCCAAAAGCCCCCTCTGACTTTTACTCATGTTTAACAAACAGATTGTAATCTCTTGGGGGCAGGGACCTGGCACAATCGGGGCCACAGTCCGTGACATTAGCTGTGATACAGACACCAGAAACTTATCACAGTTAGAGGTCGGACCGGCTCCTTCTACAAAACGTGAAGACAGATACCCCCATCATCCCTCCCCGGCTCCAACCACCAGCCCCCACTCCCCTCCCAGAGCCGGGGAAGAGAACCCAGGGGTCCTGGCTCCCAGCCCCCCCTGCTCTAACCCACCAGCCCCCACTCCCCTCCCAGAGCCGGGGAGAGATCCCAGGAGTCCTGGCTCCCAGCTCCCCCTGCTCTGACCCACCAGCCCCCACTCCCCTCCCAGAGCCGGGGAAGAGAACCCAGGAGTCCTGGCTCCCAGCCCCCCCTGCTCTAACCCACCAGCCTCCACTCCCCTCCCTGAGCCGGGGAGAGATCCCAGGAGTCCTGGCTCCCAGCTCCCCCTGCTCTGACCCACCAGCCCCCACTCCTCTCCCAGAGCTGGGGAGAGAACCCAGGAATCCTGCCTCCCCACCCCACCCTAACCCAGTATGGCCCCCTCTCCATCTCGGTACAAGCTACAAAATAGACAGCCGAAGTTGTGAAAAGCGAGCGACGATTTTGGACCCCCCGACTTGTCTGATTTTCAAGGGATCAGTGCTCAGTGCCTTCAATCCAACTCGCACCCCCCCTTCCGATGTCTCAAGTCTGAAACACACACACCCTTCCAGAAAAATTTCAGCCCCCAACAATCACCACATGGCGACTCTGACATGTAACAGCTGTGTTAAACTCACAGAGAGGTAAGAAACTCACTTCTTCACTTGCATCTGAAGAAGTGAGGTTCTTACCCACGAAAGCTTATGCTCACAGTATTTCTGTTAGTCTCAAAGGTGCCACAGGACCCTGTGTTGCTTTTCACAGAGAGGTGAAGCCCAAGCATTATGCCCATCGCTGGCTGTTTTTAAATCAAGATGGGATGGTTTTGCTACACCTCAGACAGACAACGGACTCCGGGCCTTGGAGACGCTAATAATCTAGGCTGAGCTCCCAGAGAAGTAGGGAGACAGATTTTTCTCCCCCCGCATACAGCTGTGGTGAGACCAATCCTGCAATAATGTGTCCCGTCCTGGGGTCCACGTTTTGAAAAGGATGCGAAAGAACTGGGGACTTAATAGAGTCTATAAGGCCATGAATGATATACTCCCCACCACACACCAGTCAAGAGTCACGGGTCCTAGCCACGCAGATCGCAATATGGGGTGTACCTCCTCCAGCGCCTCGAATGCCCCAGTAACAGCTACGTGGGTGAAACCAGACAATCACTACGCTCTCCAGAGAGCTCAGGGCAAAACACGAGAAAGGACAGCACCAGCCAGCTGTCACTCCGCGTCTGACCGCTCGGTCCCCTTCGGAAGACATGCCCGGGCGCTTGAGTGGAGTTACGAATTTGACGCTAAAAACCATCGCATCAGACACTGGTTTTAAGTCTCAATTTCCTCGCATCCCCGGCCGCCAGCTAACCCTTAATCCCATTTTAAGTGGTCTCTCGCAACGTGGGTTAACCACTTTTGCTCAACAATCTACCCCAAAACTCGGATGGAGCTCAGACGCTCCGGGTTCCTTCCCGGCCCAAAGTTGGTCCGATAAAAGATAGTCCAATCAAAGACGCTGTCTCACTCATTTTGACTCAATCGACGAACGCCCCCAAACTAGAGAATTTCAGCCAGCCGCAAACCCAGAACTTTGGGCGGAATTAGAGCGGGTTTGGAAAGAAACCCAAGTTTTGGTTTCAAAGATCATAGACTCGTAGGACTGGAAGGGACCTCGAGAAGTCTCCAGTCCAGTCCCCTGCACTCAAGGCAGGACTAGGTATTATCTAGACCATCCCCCACAGGTGTTTGTCCAGCCTGCTCTTAAAAATGCCCAATGATGGAGATTCCACAACCTCCCTGGGCAATTTATTCCAGTGCTTAACCACCCTGACAGTTAGGAAGTTTTTCCTAATATCCAACCTAAACCATCCTTGCTGCAATTTAAACCTATTGCTTCTTGTCCTGTCCTCAGAGGTTAAGGAGAACAATTTTTCTCCCTCCTCCTCGTAACAACTTTTTATGTACTTGAAAACAGTGATCATGTCCCCTCCCAGTCTTCTCTTCTCCAGACTAAACAAACCCACGTTTTTCAATCTTCCCCCATCGCTCAAGTTTTCTAGACCAGGGGTCGGCAACCTATGGCACGCGTGCCAAAGACGGCACACGAGCCGATTTTTAATGGCACGCTGGAGCCTGCCGGGACTCCAGCATGCCATTAAAAATCTTGCCCAGCCCGGCCTGCTCTCCACTGCCCTCCGCTCCCCCGCGGGGTGGGCAAATGACCCCACTCTCCCAGCACGGCAAGCCGTGGGGTCCGCGCTCTGGCCCCTCCCGCGCCTTCTCTTCTCCTCTGGAGCTCTGCCGCCGCGCACGCGCAGCGCTCTGGGGGTAGGGGCTGCGTGCTCCCACGGGGCAGCGTTCGGCTCCGCGGGGAGGGAAAGACGCTCCCCGCTCACCCGGAGACCTGCCGCCGCGTGCACAGAGCTCTGGGGGCCGAGGCTGCGCGCTCCCGCGGGGCAGCTTATCAGGTTCTGCGTGGAGCTTCATGGTAAGGGGTCCAGGGCCGGGGGGGTTGGATAAGGGGTGGGCGTGGGGGCAGTCAGGGGACGGGGTGGGTTGGATGGGGGGGGGTCTCTGGAGGGGGCAGTCAGGGAGCAGGGTGGGTTGGATGGGGCATGGGAGTCCCAGGGTCTGTCAGGGGGCGGGGGGTGGATAGGGGTCAGGGCAGTCAGGGGACAGGGAGCAAGGAGGGTCCTGAGGGGGGGCAGTTACGGTGGGGGGGTCTCTGGAGGGGGTGGTCAGGGGACAAGGAGCTGTGGGATTGGGAGTTCTTAGGGGGGCAGTCACCCAGCCCTCTCCCCTGAGTCCTGCCCCCCCACACACACCCTGCCCTCTGCCCTGAGCCCCGCACACACCCCAGACCCCTGCCCTGAGCCCTGTACCTCCCCCATACACACCCAGCCCTCTGCTTGACTCCTTCATCCCACCCCCACAACCCTAGCCCTGACTCTGGCACCCCCACACATCCCCAGCCCCCCTCTGCCCTGACACCTGCACTGCCCCACATCCCCAGCCCCCCCACACCCCATGCACCCGCCACATCCCCACCCTCACCCGGAGCACCAAACGGGAGCTCCTGCACCCCCCCCCCCACATTCCCGTCTGCACCCCTCGCATCAAATGGGAGCTGCCCAGGTAAGTGCCCCACACCCAAACCTCCTGCCCCAACCCTGAGCCCCCTCCCTCATTCTAGCTCCTGGCCCGACCCTTCACCCCCAGCCCTGTGCTCAGTGCACTGCCACCCTCAGCTCAGTGCAGAGAGAGGAAGAGAATGGCCAGAACCAGGGAGAAGGTAGGTACCCACTGTATGTGGGGAGGGCTGGGACCCCAGACCGGCAGTGGGCTGAGTGGATCCGGCAGCCAGGATCCTGGCTGGCAGGAGCCGGTGGATGGAACCCCTGAACGGCAGTGCGCTGAGCCGCTCAGTCCACTGCCGGTCTGGGGTCCTGGCCGCCGGCCCCACACAGCCCGCTGCTGGTCTGGGGTTCTGGCTGCCGGACCCTTGCCAGCCGGGGTCCCGGCCGCAGGTCTCGCTCAGCCCGCTGCCGGCCTAGGTGAACAGAACCCCAGACCAGCAGTGGGCTGAGCGGGCCGGCGGTGTAAGATCAACATTTTAGTTTCATTTTAAATGAAGCTTCTTAAACATTTTGAAAACCTTGTTTATTTTACAATACAACAATAGTTTAGTTATATAATATATAGACTTATAGAGAGAGACCTTCTAAAAAACATTAAAATGTATCACCGGCACGCGAAACCTTAAATTAGAGTGAATAAATGAAGACTCGGCACACCGCTTCTGAAAGGTTGCCAACCCCTGTTCTAGACTATTCATCATTTTTGTTGCTCTTCTCTGCTCCAAGTAACGAAGGATCCCACCCCCCAGGTCTTTGGAATCATCTAGTCCAGAGATACAGGAGAAACTCGGAGTTACGACACACCTCGTTTGGAACAGATTTGACAAAGTAGGATATTGTTTCTGCACTTGTTTCATTTAAATTAAGATGGTTAAAAGCACCACTTTTCTTCTGCACAGTAAAGTTTCAAAGCCGCAGGAAGGCAATGTTCCGTTGTAAACTTTTAAGAACAACCGGAACGTTTTGTTCAGAGTTATGAACAACCTCCGTTCCCTGAGGCGATCGTAATCCTCATATTCTCCTGTCCTCAGAGAGCCAAATTAGCAATCAACATTACCCAAATGAGCCACAGCGGTACGAATATACCATTTCATTTACTACAGTGCTATAGATTCATATTTAAACAGTATGATGGGGAAATCATGTTCATATATTCCCACAACAAAACAGCTGACCAAGTATTATTATTTTATCAACTACCATGGGTCAACAATGTAGTAAAAAAGCATCCTGATTGGATAATAATTATATCACATCACATCACATGCTGCAAAGAGGAGACGCGTTATAAAGCCACTTGCAGCTCACGAGCGGCAGCCGGAGTATCACTGATTTAGTCTGACCATCTGGGTGACGCTGCCCGGAGAGTTAATTTCTGCTTGAGCAGAGCTCTAGTAAAAATGTCCAAAGTAGCAATACAAACCAGGTAGTGATCCCAAGTCTAGCAAGACCTAAAGGCTGCCTAAACTCGAAGCTAACGGCAGCTCTGTAAAGTTAAAGCACAAATCTATTCACCGGACCATAAAAACAGCCCTGACTCCTTGTTCTATGTACGCAGGCTTGGATTTTTATCAGTAAATGCTGGTAAACATCAATTTCACCAGACACACGCAAACCCCAGGAAAAAAATATTTCCACTGATAACAGAAATGTACAGCCTGGCAAAAGAAGAAAAACGCTGCTTGAAAACTTACTAGAATTTGTCTGTTTTGACACGGGACGTCGACAATGTGTTCTAATGGTTAGAAACCTTTAACTTTTTGACTCAACATCTACTGTCATTAAATAACAATTTAATAATTTCCCCTCAACTGTGAATTAAAAAAAAAAATCAATAAAAATATTTTAAAATGCCCGAATATAAAAATCAATAGTGAATAGATTCCAGGAAAGCAGATACACATTCAAATATACCCAATAGTTAATAAACAGGTTTGGATTTTTTTAAATAATTTTGATGGATGATTTATTTTTAAGCATTATTTTGATTGCACAGTTGCGGTTTTAATCAATTTAAATGTTCACATTGGCAGGAAATTCAGAGGGGCCAGTCAGTCATCATTTAATTACCACAAAGGGATATTCAAAAAGTTAAAGCTTTAGAACCGTTAAAACACATCGTCAACGTCACGGTCAAAACCAACGTCAATTTCACAGGAGACACCCAATCCGCGGAAAAAAATATTTCCATGGATAATTGAAATTCATGGACAAAGTAAGAAAAATGCTGCTTGAGAACTTCTTAGTTTGATTTAAGGATAAGTTCTCAAGCAGCGTTATCCTTACTTTGCCTGTCTGGAAATGTCAACTATCCAGGGAAATATTTTTTCCATGGATTGCGTGTGTCCCGTGAAATAGACAATGACAGATATTTATAATAGAAATCGAACCTTCCAAGCCTCTTAATAATAGTGCACGACCCTCTTGGCACGTTTAAAAAAATAAACAGCCTTAACGCCAACCTATATCCCTGGCCCAATTCAAATACTCAGTTCACACAAGCATACATAAGAACGGCCAGAGTGGGTCAGACCAAAGGTCCGTCTAGCCAGTATCCAATGCCAGGTGCCCCACAGGAAATGAACAGAACAGGGAATCATCAAGTGACTCATTGATGGACCTATCCTCCATGAACTTCTCTAGTTCTTTTTTGAACCCTGTTATAATCTTGGCCTTCGCAACGTCCTCTGGCGAGGAGTTCCACAGGTTGACTGGTCGTTGCGTGAAGAAATACTGCTTTGGTTTGTTTTCAACCTGCTGCCTATTCATTTCATTGGGTGACCCCTAGTTCTTGTGTTATGAGGAGTAAATAACACTTCCTTATCTACTTTCTCCACACCAGTCATGATTATATAGACCTCCATCATATCCACATCTGTGCTCCAAACCCAGCCTTCACTTTATCCCATCTCTGCTTCCCCCCACACCTGCCCCATCCAGCTCCCTCCCCCCGCAACTAAACCCACCTCACTGTGGCACTACCGTGACAGTTTCAGCCATCACTTTGTTGACTCTGCCTACGTCTGTCGGGACCATCTACTACTCGGTGTTTGTACAGCACCACATGCAGAGTACCCGGGGCCAAGAGCGGGATCCTCCGAATAAAGACTAATTACGATGACCTATTCAAATTTACACCTCCATGAACTGAGGGTAAATTTCTTGACAACTTTAACTCAGAGCCCCCGACCCTTTTCACCCGCACCATCCCGCATAAATTTCCACCACCAGAATGAACGCATGGCCGCAGTTATAACACACGCGCCTCATGCCAACTCCACAGAGCATGAACTTTCAGGCACCCGAAAGCCGGGAGGGGTCATTACATCGTCTCATCCGACTGGCCGCCCAGCACGGAGCAGAAAACGTTCGCCCCAGGAATCCTGCACCAAACCCACCATTTCCACTTGAGATGCTGAGCGTATCTTTTAAAAAGACACACACACATCCCCCGATCCTGATTCAGACTCCAGGAGGTGGGTCACTGAGGCAGTTGTTACAGTGAGTTAAATTTCCCGCCCCAGGACAAACCCACAACTTGTTTTGAGTCTGAATGTCTCGCCCCACATTAGAGCCCGGGATCAAGGAACCTCTTAAGCGTCTCTTGGATAACCCCGAACCCAGCCCCAATTCGGATTTGAAAATTGCATTTCCGGCCTCTCTGAGGGCAGCGAGATGACGACACTGAAATGCGGCGCCCGGAGCTGGGAGACTGAGCGCCAAGATGTAATCCCGACATTCTCCTGGTGGCCATGTCTGGATCCCCCCGGCGGTACAGAGAGGGAACAGACCTAGCAGACCATAGTTACTCTCTTAGGCTGGCAGCTTTCAGGTGCCCCACTGGGGTCTGGTGGTTACACCCCCCCTTTGACCATGCGTTACTAGGAGACAGGCAGACGCTACGGCAGCAAAGCAGAGGCGGCATGAGCACAAGACCTCACACCGTCCAGGACTTCATCTGCTTTTTAAACCAACAGGACCTCAGGACACTTCTGGCACAGGTTTGTACAGCGCCCGGTACAGAGGAAGTCAGGACCCCTGGGTTCTCTCTCCAGCTCCGCTGTCACCATCAACTGTGTGATCGCTTTCCCATCACCGTGCCTTGGTTCCTCCCCCCCACCACCACACACACACACACACATCCTTCATCTAGGCCAAGCTCTATGGGGCAAGGAACAGCGCTTTGCGCTCATGCAGCACCTGACACAACACCCTGCGTGTGTGTCCCCAGACGGTTACCTAGCACCGCTGTGGCCCGGAGGCTGCCTGCCCCAGACGCTGGAGTGGTGGGCGTAGTCGGATGGCAAGGGCACGAGGGACCACTGCAAAAAATCTAGGGAGAGCCCCTGCACACCCAGGCCAGAGAACTGCCCCAGCAGGCAGCCCTACAGCGAGCCTTTTAGGAAAACCGCCCTATCCCGGCCGGGGAATCCACCTCGATCCTGGGTCTGCTGTCCCAACGCTTCATTACCTGTCCTGTCAAAAACTGACACCTTATTTCCAACGTGTGTTTCCCCCCAACGAACCACCGCCGACCTGCCCGTCTGCACCCACAGTCAGACACTTCTTTGCCATCTTTCATTCCCTCCCGCAGCACCCCACCAGTGGGGGGGGTCTGTGCAGCGCCCGGCACAACGGGGGTGGGGGGGCCCGATTTCTGATGCTTGGGTTATTTCAACTCCATTTGCGCCGCCATATTTTTTCAGTGCGCCCCGCAACTATCAGGAGGGGGGGGGGGGGGGCTGGACATTCATCCAGGAGACAACACAGATCAAGGCAAAAAGGCCGAGGCTGCACAAGACGGGGAAAGAGCTCAAGACAACCCAGCCCACAAACCTCCCATACACCTCCCCCCACACACACACCCCCCACACATCCCCCCCACACACACACCCCCCACATCCCCCCCACACACACACACTGGGGTGTACCCCCCCCCAGGGGGCAGCAAGAGAAAGCCCCCGACACAGCCTGGGAAAGGGGCCTGGACAGCAAGAAATAAGAGGGCTTCAGAGGCGCCCGCAACAAGCCCCTCTCCCAAGCTGGCCCCCACCCCCAGTTCTGGGGCAAGTGGGGTAACCAGAGAGGTCCGACAAAGCCAGGCGGGGGACCCAAGCGGGGACGGGGGGAGGGGGATCCGGGGGACCAAGGCACATCGAGAGGGACGCGGGGAAGGGGGGGTCTCCGCAGCTCACCAGGGGGTGCAGAAAAGCGGGTTCCTGGGCAGAGCAAACCCCCCCACTTCCAAGGGGCATTTCCCCGGGGGGGGGGGGGGCTGCATGTGCCGAACAGCCCCACCCCGGGATTCACACCCAGCTCCCCAGCTGCAGCCCCCCCCCGCAGGGTCTTGGGGGGGCCCAGGGAGCATTCAGTGTGTGGTGGGGGTTACCCCCAAAAAGCCCCCCCCACCTCTTCCAGGGGCCTCCCCACCTCGGGGAGTCTGCCTCAGGGGACCCCCCAGAACCCCCCTGTGGGCAGAGCCCCCCATACCCGGGGGGGGGAGAAGCTGGGACCCCCCTGGGGGCAAAGGGGGGGCAGGGAGAGGGAGGGGCTGTGGGGCCTACGGGGCGCCCCTCCCCCCGCGACGTCTCCATGGCAACGGGGCGCCGGGCCCGGCGCGCGGGGGTGGGGGAAGGGCGAGGGGGGGCCCGCGGGGGGGAGGGGCCCGGCTCGCGGGGGGGGGGGGTGTCTCACCGCGGCGCCCGGCTCGGGGGGGCGGGGCCTGGCGGGGGGCGGGGCCGGGGGGCCCTGGCCGCGGGGGGGGGGGGGCTCCGGGTCTCTCGCCGCTTCCGCCGCCGCCGCCGCCTCCTCTCGCCGCTTGTTTGTGTTTGTACCAAGATGGCGGCGCTGCGCCGCGTCACGTGACGGGGGAGCCCGGGGACCGCGGGGGGGGAGGCCGCGGCGAAGGGGTCACGTGACGGGGGAGAAACCGCCGCTCGGCTCGCGTGACGCACGCACGCGCGCGCGCCTCCAAAGCGAGGCTGCGGCAAGACGGGGGGCGGGGCCGCCCTCACACACACCCCCAACCGCCGCCTGTCGCGCGCGTGCGCCCTTCCGCGTGAGGCGTCCCCGCCCCGCGCCGCCAGGACCACGTGACGGGGAACGGCCTTCGCCCTCCCGCGAGAGCCCCCCCCGCCCGCCGACTCCTCACTGCGGGACTCGGGTCACGTGACATCCCCCGCCCCCGACAAACTGCTGGTTCCCGCCTCCTGGGCTGCGGGAGACCGCGACGTCATCGCCCCAGACGGGTGACGTCACCGCCTGGCCCGGTAATGCCAGACACACTGTGATGTCACCGCCTGGCCCTGTGATGTCATCGTGTCACGCCGCACGGGCATTGCAGCAGCGCATGATGTCGCCATACGGCCCTGTGATGTCATAATGTCACTCCATACCGCCCGGGCGGGGAGCTGGTCCTCCAGCCCCCCCCGCCCCAGACATGGCGGCGCCGCGTGAGGCCATGAGGTCACCATGATGTCATCCCAGCCTGACCTCTTCTGCCGTGTCACCAGCCCCCTTCTGACCAGGGGCAGCCCCGGGCAGGGCAGCAATCGGCTGTGACGTCATGCGCTATGCTGGGAGGTCATGGCCTCAGCCCACAGCATCACTGGGTGCCCCAGTGACTTGGCCTATCACGCAAGGATGTCATCATCATACATTCGGGCACCGTGATGACCACGTGCTTCACCACGACGCTGCGGCCTCGCCTGCTGGCGGAGGGGAACCGGCTCCTGCCATCACAGCTCCACGTTCACCTCCTCCCGCAACAGCCCACTCCCCTCCCAGAGCCGGGGAGAGAACCCAGGAGTCCGGGCTCCCAGCCCCCCTGCTCTAACCCACCAGCCCCCACTCCCCTCCCAGAGCCAGGGAGAGAACCCAGGAGTCCTGGCTCCCAGCCCCCCCTGCTCTGACCCACCAGCCCCCACTCCCCTCTCAGAGCCGGGGAGAGAACCCAGGAGTCCGGGCTCCCAGCCCCCCTGCTCTAACCCACCAGCCCCCACTCCCCTCCCAGAGCCAGGGAGAGAACCCAGGAGTCCTGGCTCCCAGCCCCCCCTGCTCTGACCCACCAGCCCCCACTCCCCTCTCAGAGCCGGGGAGAGAACCCAGGAGTCCTGGCTCCCAGCCCCCCTGCTCTAACCACCAGCCCCCACTCCCCTCCCAGAGCCGGGGAGAGAACCCAGGAGTCCGGGCTCCCAGCCCCCCCTGCTCTAACCCACCAGCCCCCACTCCCCTCCCAGAGCAGGGGAGAGAACCCATGGGTCCTGGCTCCCAGCCCCCCTGCTCTAACCACCAGCCCCCACTCCCCTCCCAGAGCCGGGGAGAGAACCCAGGAGTCCTGGCTCCCAGCCCCCCCCTGCTCTAACCCACCAGCCCCCACCCCCCTTCCAGAGCCAGGAGAGAACCCAGGAGTCCTGGCTCCCAGCCCCCCCCACTCTAACCCACCAGCCCCCACTCCCCTCCCAGAGCAGGGGAGAGAACCCAGGGGTCCTGGCTCCCAGCCCCCCTGCTCTAACCACCAGCCCCCACTCCCCTTCCAGAGCAGGGGAGAGAACCCAGGAGTCCTGGCTCCCAGCCCCCTGATCTGACCCACCAGCCCCCACTCCCCTCCCAGAGCCAGGGAGAGAACCCAGGAGTCCTGGCTCTCAGCCCCCCCTGCTCTAACCCACCAGCCCCCACTCCCCTCCCAGAGCCAGGGAGAGAACCCAGGCATCCTGGCTCCCAGCCCCCCCTGCTCTAATCCACCAGCCCCCTAGAAAAATGGGAGGGGAATAAAAACCACAGACACAAAATGTAACCCGTTTTTTACTGGGTGATTGGGAGGGTTCGGGGGGGCAGCTCCAGAAAACAGGGGGTTAATAATTTAGGGGTTACTGGGGGGGTATTGGAGGTGGGACGCGGGGGGGGCGAGAGAGAAAAGACGGGGCGCTGGGGGGGCTTTCTCTCCCCTGCCCCCCCTCACGATCCGGGTTTGGGGGTAGGCCGGATGCTCCGATCCCTGCTAGGCCGAGGCTCCATTGGGGTCCGGGTCCCCCTCACGTTGCCCCCCG
Organism: Chrysemys picta bellii; assembly: GCF_011386835.1. Lineage (NCBI taxonomy): Eukaryota > Metazoa > Chordata > Testudines > Emydidae > Chrysemys > Chrysemys picta. The sequence goes on from NC_088806.1 coordinate 1,777,080, forward strand.
TTGTGGGGCCGGCCCCTGACGAAGGTGCCCTTGACCGACCCCTCCACCGCGGCTTTGAGCTGTGGGGGGTGGGCAGAGATAGTGCGTGAGGAACACCCCCACCCCCAAATCTCTGAGCCCGCCCGCCCCCAATTTGATCCACGACCCCCACCTGCTGCCCCCGCCTCCTTCCTCAACTTCCCTGAACCCCAATGCTCCCCCTGTGACCCCTACATCATCCCTGACCCCAGATCCCCCAGGTTCTCCCCACATGCCTTCTCTGACGCCACTGTGACCCCCATGTCTTCCCTGACCCCCCCCCCCGATCCCCGGCATGACCCCACTAGCTCCCTGACCCCTGACCCCCGTGACCCCTCTGATCTGCTTGACGACCTGTGCAGCTGTGACGGAGCAGGGAGCAGGGCAGATTTGACCTGGGAATGTTGCAGGGGGGTTGCAGTGGGGATGTGGGACTTCCCTTGAAGGGAGCTACCTGAGCTGTAACCTGAGCCAGGAACGGGGGTGGGGAGAATTAACACCTTCTGCCCGGGAGACTGAACAAAGGAGAGGAGCAGCGGGAGGGGCTGGGAGTTTAGTTTCGGTTGGGGCTGGGTGGTGCAACGCAGGGAACCCCAAGCTGGGGTCTAAGCTCCCTGAACCTCCCAGAGGGACCTGATTGAGGGGGGTCTGGTCGTACCTACACGCTCTGCTTGAGACTGTGTTCCTGTCCTTAAATAAACCTTCTGCTTTACTGGCTGGCTGAGAGTCGCAGTGAATCTCGGGAAGAGGGGTGCAGGGCCCTAACTCCCCCACAATCCGCAACAACTGGTGGCAGCGGCGGGATCTACTGCACCCCGTGGACGGCGCTTCCTGCAGTAAGTGACTGGGGAGCAGTAAAACGAAGGGGGACTGACGGGGACCAGGCGTGCTGAAGAGTGAGAGAGAGACGGTTATTACCCCTGGGAGTGTGTGACCAGCGAGAAGGACTTTTGCAGTAACAGGGTCCCCCGGGGGGATCGCAGCGAGTGGTCCCAGGGGCGGAGGAGTCTGCAGCTCGACCCTGGCAGAGAGGTGGTGACCTCGAGAAGGGCTGGCACACTAGGGGTCCCCCTGGGAACTGTGGGGAGCTGTGAGCACACAGGCCGGTGAGTGGCCGGCAGGAAGATGTATGCCAAGCGGCTTAAGAGCGACCTGGTGGAGCTGTGCAAGCAGAGGCAGCTGCGCATTGGGAGGCTCACCAAAGAACAGCTCATTGCCCAGCTGGAGGCGGAAGATCGCGCGAATGAACTGATCCCTGTGTCTCAGGGAAGCAGCCTGGCAAATGCAGCGCAGGCACCAGTGTCTGTCCCAGCTGGGAGTGGTCAGCCCGCTGCTGAGGGCTTCCCGAGACCCCTCCTTCCTATGCCTAGGGGAAGGGTGGGGAGGAGCCCAGCAAATACCGAAGGCGCTGTGACCCCCCCGGCCAGCAGGGGGTCCCCCCGGCGAAGCTCGCCGGCCAGCAGAGGATCCTCCCGGCGACGTTCGGCATCCGGGGAGCGGAATTGGCTGGAATGGGAGAAAGAGCTAAAACTGAGGGAGCTGGAGGATCGTGAACAACAGAGACAGCATGAAGAGAGACAGCGTCAGCATGAACGGGAGGAGAAAGAGAGACAGCATCAGCGTGAAGAGAGACAGAGACAGCATGAACGGGAGGAGAATGAGAGACAGCGTCAGCATGACCTGGAACTGGCGAGATTGAAGGGCAGCGAACCCCCGGCTGCGGTGAGTGAGGGGGGACCCAGGACTGCACGGAGCTTTGATAAGTGCATCATGGCCCCATACAAGGAGGGGGAGGACATGGATGACTTCCTGGAGGCCTTTGAGACGGCCTGCGAGCTGCACCGGGTGGATCCCGCGGACAGACTCCGGGTCCTTACCCCCTTACTGGACCCCAAATCCGTGGCATTGTACCGCCAACTGGGAGAGGCAGAGAAAGGGGACTACGAACTATTCAAAAAGGCCCTGCTACGAGAGTTTGGGCTGACTCCTGAGATGTACCGGGAAAGGTTCCGGGGTCAAGATAAAACCCCTGAGATCTCATATTTGCAACTAGCCGTCCGCATGGAAAGATACGCCAGCAAGTGGGCTGGTGGGGCCCAGACGAAGGAGGACCTGATTAAACTGCTGGTACTGGAGCAACTGTATGAGCGGTGCCCATCCGACCTGAGGCTGTGGTTGGTGGACAGAAAGCCAGAGAACCCGCGACACGCCGGGCAGCTGGCTGATGAGTTTGTAAAGAGCCGGTCAGGGGGTGGCAGGGAGGAGCCCCAAAGGAACAGGCCCGCCGCGATGCAGAGAGAGAGTCACCCTGGGACCTCCCAAAGGGGGAATATGGGGAATCCCCTCCCACGGGGAAGGCCCAGCATCAGGGACAACCGACCGGCTCGAGGGGACCCACGGGACCTGAGCTGCTATTACTGCGGCCGAAGAGGCCACGTTCGGGCCCAGTGCCCCAAGCTCAAGGACAGACTGAGCAGACCGAACCCGCATAGGGTTAACTTGGTAGAGGCCCAGACGGACGAGAGGCAGGCTTCCCACGCAAGAGGGGCTGGCAGCTTATCAACTGCTCAAGAGAGAGAAGGGCCCCCGGCCAGCTTCTCTGGGGGGCCAGATGCTCCGGATTCAAAGTTCTCCGTTTACAGGGTTGGCGCGGGGCTGTCCCTGCGGAGCGAGTGCCTTGTTCCCCTGGAGGTGGATGGGAAGAAAGTTTATGGATACTGGGACACGGGCGCAGAGGTGACACTGGCCCGGCCCGAGGTGGTGGCCCCAGATCGGGTGGTGCCCAACACCTTCCTGACCCTGACCGGGGTGGGCGGGACCCCATTCAAGGTTCCCGTAGCGAGGGTACACCTGAAATGGGGGGCCAAGGAGGGCCCCAAGGACGTGGGAGTGCACCACCATTTGCCCACTGAGGTGTTGATGGGGGGGGACCTAGAGGACTGGCCAAGCAGCCCCCAGACCGCCTTAGTCGTGACCCGTAGCCAGAGCCGGCGAGGGGCACTACGCCCTGACCTTGGGAAGGATGTCCCACCGGAGGCACCGAACCCTTCCCGGGTGGGGAGGGAACACCCAAGGACAGGCCGCGGGGTGGCTGGGGCTTCCGACCCAGCCGACGAGAGGGAGCAGGTCCCCATCCCTTCCTCAGCCGCCGAGTTCCAGGCCGAGTTGCAGAAGGACCCCTCCCTGCGGAAGCTAAGGGGCCTGGCTGACCTCAGTGTGGGACAGACCATGAGGAGAGGATGCAAGGAGAGGTTCCTGTGGGAGAAGGGGTTCCTCTACCGAGAGTGGGCTCCCCCGGGGGAAGTGGAGTCGTGGGGGATCAGGAGGCAGCTGGTGGTTCCCCAGAAGTTTCGCCACAAGCTACTGTACCTGGCCCATGACATCCCTCTCGCAGGGCACCAGGGGATCCGGCGCACCAGGCAGAGGCTGCTACAGAACTTTTACTGGCCCGGGGTCTTCACCAACGTCCGGCAGTACTGCCGATCCTGTGACCCCTGCCAGAGGGTGGGGAAGACCCGGGACAAGGGGAAGGCAGCATTGAGACCTTTGCCCATCATAGAGGAGCCTTTCCAGAAGGTGGCCATGGACATAGTGGGACCTCTCAGCAAGACGACCCGGTCTGGGAAGAAATACATCCTGGTGGTGGTAGATTTCGCCACCCGCTACCCCGAGGCAGTGCCCTTATCGTCCATTGAAGCAGACACTGTGGCGGATGCGCTGCTGACCATTTTCAGCCGAGTGGGGTTCCCCAAGGAAGTCTTGACGGACCAAGGGTCCAACTTCATGTCGGCCCTACTCCGGTGCTTGTGGGAGAGATGTGGGGTCCGGCACAACTGGGCCTCAGCATATCACCCCCAATCCAACGGGCTGGTGGAGAGGTTCAATGGGACGCTAAAAATGATGCTGAAAACATTTATGAATCAGCACCCACAGGACTGGGACAAGTACTTACCTCACCTGCTGTTTGCGTACAGGGAGGTACCCCAGGAGTCTACCGGGTTTTCGCCTTTCGAACTGCTATATGGAAGGCGGGTAAGGGGGCCCCTCGACCTGATGAGAGACGAATGGGAGGGGAAGGCCACTCCTGACGGAGAGTCGGTGGTGGAGTATGTCCTGACCTTCCGGGAACGACTTGCCGAGCTCATGGGCCTGGCCAGGGAGAATCTGGCCAGAGCCCAGAGGAAGCAGAAGGTCTGGTATGACCGCACAGCACGGGCCCGCGCCTTCGCCACTGGGGATCAGGTGATGGTCCTCATCCCCGTGAGGAAAAACAAACTCCAGGCCGCCTGGGAAGGGCCCTTCAAGGTTGTCAAGCAACTAAACGAGGTAAACTATGTGGTGGAGCTGTCGAACCGGGCACACCACCACCGGGTGTACCATGTGAATATGATGAAGCCATATTATGACAGGGGGAATATGGTGTTGGCCGTGTGTGGACAGTGGGAGGGGCAGGGAGATGACCCTTTAGTAGATCTATTCCCTGGGACAAGAGTTGGCTTCCCCTGGAAGCAATTCCCCTCTCTGATCGGCTAACCCTGCCCAGCGAGCTGAGATCGGAGGGGTGCTGCATCTGTACCAGCAGCTGTTTTCCAACCGGCCTGGACGCACTAATCTGACTGTCCACCGGGTGCAGACAGGATCGCACCCGCCTATAAAATGCTCCCCCTTCCGAGCCACAGGGAAAACTGCTCAGGACCTGGAAAGAGAGGTCAATGACATGCTGGCTTTGGGGGTGATCCAGCCGTCTTCCAGCCCTTGGGCCTCGCCGGTGTGCTGGTCCCAAAAAGGACGGGTCGATCCGGTTCTGTGTGGACTATCGGAAGCTCAATGCCATCACTGTAGCCGATGCCTACCCCATGCCCAGGCCGGACGAGCTCCTAGACAAGCTGGGAGGTGCTCGGTACCTTACCACCATGGATCTTACAAAGGGCTATTGGCAAGTGCCGCTGGATGCAGATGCCAGGCTGAAATCGGCCTTTGTCACCCCTCTGGGGCTCTATGAGTTCCTGACCCTGCCCTTCGGCCTCAAGGGAGCGCCGGCCACCTTCCAGCGCCTGGTGGATCAGCTACTGAGGGGGATGGAGAGTTTTGCCGTGGCGTATATCGATGACATCTGTGTCTTTAGCCAGACCTGGGAGGACCACATATCCCAGGTTAGACAAGTGCTGGACCGACTCCAGAAGGCTGGGCTGACCGTAAAACCGGAGAAGTGCAAGGTGGGGATGGCTGAGGTATCCTACCTAGGCCACCGGGTGGGAAGCGGCTGCCTAAAGCCGGAACCAGCCAAAGTGGAGGTGATCAGAGACTGGCCCGCTCCTCAAACCAAAAAGCAGGTCCAAGCCTTTATTGGGATGGCAGGGTACTATCGGAGGTTCGTGCCCCACTTTAGCGCCATAGCCGCCCCCATCACTGAGCTGTGCAAGAAGGGGAAGCCAGACAAAGTGGTCTGGACCGAGGAGTGCCAGGAGGCTCTCCGGGCGCTGAAGGAGGCTCTGGTCAGTGGCCCAGTTCTGGCAAACCCAGACTTTGACAAGCCCTTTATGGTGTTCACCGACGCCTCAGACACAGGACTGGGGGCGGTGTTAATGCAGGAGGATGAAAAGGGGGAGAGACACCCCATCGTGTACCTGAGCAAGAAGTTACTACCCCGGGAGCAGAACTACGCGGCCATCGAGAAGGAATGCCTGGCCATGGTGTGGGCCCTCAAGAAACTAGAGCCATATCTCTTTGGGCGTCACTTCACCGTGCACACCGACCACTCTCCCCTGACCTGGCTGCACCAGATGAAAGGAGCCAACGCCAAGCTCCTGAGATGGAGCCTGCTCCTGCAGGATTATGACATGGACGTGGTCCATGTGAAGGGACGTGACAACCTGATAGCGGACGCGTTGTCCCGGAGAGGGAGCCCTGAACTTCCCCAGGTCACTGGTCAGAGTGACCCCGCTCAGTTCAGTCTCGAAGGGGGGAGAGATGTGACGGAGCAGGGAGCAGGGCAGATTTGACCTGGGAATGTTGCAGGGGGGTTGCAGTGGGGATGTGGGACTTCCCTTGAAGGGAGCTACCTGAGCTGTAACCTGAGCCAGGAACGGGGGTGGGGAGAATTAACACCTTCTGCCCGGGAGACTGAACAAAGGAGAGGAGCAGCGGGAGGGGCTGGGAGTTTAGTTTCGGTTGGGGCTGGGTGGTGCAACGCAGGGAACCCCAAGCTGGGGTCTAAGCTCCCTGAACCTCCCAGAGGGACCTGATTGAGGGGGGTCTGGTCGTACCTACACGCTCTGCTTGAGACTGTGTTCCTGTCCTTAAATAAACCTTCTGCTTTACTGGCTGGCTGAGAGTCGCAGTGAATCTCGGGAAGAGGGGTGCAGGGCCCTAACTCCCCCACAATCCGCAACAGCAGCCCATCCCACGCCCCCCACACGCCCCATCTCCCCCCCACCCTACCTCTCGGAGGCTCACCACCCCGACCAGCCGGCCCACATTGGTGACATAGGCGGTCCGGAGGCCCAGCAAGTTGAAAAGGTCATAGCACTGTAGAGGGGGGTGCAGAGAAATGGGGGGGCAGACGTCAAACCAAGGGGGGCAGATATTGGGGGGAGCGGCTCAGAATCAGGGTTGGGGCTCAGGGGTCGGGACATGGCCATGGAGGGCACCCAGGAGTGGGGGGGGGGGCATTAGCTGGACCCTTGGGGGGGGACATGGACCATAATGGTATGCAAATGAGCCCCACC